>NC_092756.1:79852354-79982354 GCF_047496795.1 Chiloscyllium punctatum | reverse complement strand
GAAAGTTGTGTGTGTGTGAGAGAAAGGTGAGCGTGTGTGAGAGACAGTTGTGTGTGAAAGGTGAGTGTATGTGTGAGAGAAAGGTGAGTGTGTATGTGTGTGAGAGAAAAATGTGTTTGTGAGAGAGGTGAGTGTGTATGTGTGAGAGAAAGGTGAGTGTGTGTGTGTGAGAAAAATGTGAGTGTGTGTGTGAGAGAGAGAGAAATGTGTGAGAGAGAAAGGTGAGTGTGTGTGTGACAGAGCAAGGTGAGTGTGAATATGTGTGTGAAAGGTGAGTGTGAGTGTGTGAGAGAGAGAAAGGTGAGTGTGTATGTGAGAAAGGTGAGTGAGTGTGAGAGAGAAAGGTGAGTGGGTGTGTGTGAGAATGGTGAGTGGGTGTGTGAGAGAGAAAGGTGAGCGTGTGTGTGAGAGGTGAGTGTGTGCGTGAGAGGTGTGTGTGAGAGAAAGGTGAGTGTGTGTGAGTGAGAAAGGTGAGTAAGTGTGCAAGAGAAAGGTGAGTAAGTGTGCGAGAGATTGTGAGTGTGTGAGAAATGTTAGTGTGTGTGTGAGCGAAAGGTGTATGTGTGTGAGAGAGAAAGATGAGTGTGTGTGAGAGAGAAAGGTGAGTGTGTGTGTGGGAGAAAGGTGTGTGTGTGAGAGAAAGGTGAGTGTGTGTGTGTGAGAAAGGCGAATGTGTGTGAGAAAGGTGTGTGTGAGAAAGGTGTGTGTGAGAAAGGTGTGTGTGTGTGTAAGAGAGAGAAAGGTGAATGTGTGCGTGAGAAAGGTGAGTGTGTGTGCATGAGAAAGGTGAGTGTGTGTGTGTGAGCAAGGTGTGTGTGTGTGTGAGAGCCAGGTGAGTGTGTGTGTGTGAGAAAGATGTGTGCAAGGAAGGTGAGTGTGAGTGAGAGAGAAAGGTAAGTGTGTGTGAGAAAGGTGAGTGTGCGCGAGAAAGGTGAGTGTGTGCGCGAGAAAGGTGAGTGTGTGCGCGAGAAAGGTGAGTGTGTGTGCATGTGAGAGAGAAAGGTGAGGGTGTGTGTGTGTGAGAAAGGTGAGGGTGTGTGTGTGTGAGAAAGGTGAGGGTGTGTGTGAGAGAAAGGTGAGTGTGTGTGTGAGAGAAAGGTGAGTGTGTATGTGTGTGAGAGAAAAATGTGTTTGTGAGAGAGGTGAGTGTGTATGTGTGAGAGAAAGGTGAATGTGCGTGTGTGAGAAAAATGTGAGTGTGTATGTGTGAGAGAGAGAAATGTGTGAGAGAGAAAGGTGAGTGTGTGTGTGTGAGAGAGAAAGGTGAGTGTGTGTGTGAGAGGTGTGTGTGTGTGTGTGAGAGAGAGAAAGGTGAGTGAGTGTGTGAGAAAGGTGAGTGGGTGTGAGAAAGGTGAGTGTGTGTGTGAGAGAAAGGTGAGTGTGTGTGTGAGAGAAAGGTGTGTGTGTGTGAGAGAGAAAGGTGAGTGTGTGTGTGAGAGGTGTGTGTGTGTGTGAGAGAGGTGTGTGAGAGAGAAAGGTGTGTGGGTGTGTGTGTGAGAGAAAGGTGAGTGAGTGTGTGTGAGCGAGAAAGGTGAGTGAATGTGTGTGAGAGAGAAAGGTGAGTGAGTGTGTGTGAGAGAGAAAGGTGAGTGAGTGTGTGAGAAAGATGAGTGAGTGTGTGAGAGAACGGTGAGTGGGTGTGTGAGAGAGAAAGGTGAGTGGGTGTGTGTGAGAGAGAAAGGTGAGTGTGTGTGTGAGAGGTGTGTGTGTGTGTGTGTGAGAGGTGTGTGTGAGAGAGAAAGGTGAGTGGGTGTGTGTGAGAGAGAAAGGTGAGTGAGTGTGTGTGAGCGAGAAAGGTGAGTGTGTGTGAGAAAGGTGAGTGTGTATCTGTGAGAGAGAAAGTTGAGTGTGTGTGTGAGAGAAAGGTGAGCATGTTTGAGAGAGAGTTGTGTGTGAAAGGTGAGTGTATGTGTGAGAGAAAGGTGAGTGTGTGTGTAAGAAAAATGTGAGTGTGTGTGTGAGAGAGAGAGAAATGTGTGAGAGAGAAAGGTGAGTGTGTGTGTGTGTGAGAGAAAGGTGAATGTATGTGTGTGTGAGAGAAAGGTGAGTGTGTGTGTGAGAGAGAAAGGTGAATGTATGTGTGTGTGAGAGAAAGGTGAGTGTGTATGTGTGTGAGAGAAAAATGTGTTTGTGAGAGAGGTGAGTGTGTATGTGTGAGAGAAAGGTGAGTGTGTGTGTGTGAGAAAAATGTGAGTGTGTGTGTGAGAGAATGTGTGAGAGAGAAAGGTGAGTGTGTGTGTGTGTGAGAGAGAGAAAGGTGAGTGTGTGTGTGACAGAGCAAGGTGAGTGTGAATGTGTGTGCGAAAGGTGAGTGTGAGTGTGTGTGAGAGAGAAAGGTGAGTGTGTATGTGAGAAAGGTGAGTGAGTGAGTGAGTGTGTGAGAGAATGGTGAGTGGGTGTGTGAGAGAGAAAGGTGAGTGGGTGTGTGTGTGAGAATGGTGAGTGTGTGTGAGAGAGAAAGGTGAGTGTGTGCTTGAGAGGTGTGTGTGAGAGAAAGGTGAGTGAGTGTGTGTGAGAAAGGTGAGTGTGTGTGAGTGAGAAAGGTGAGTAAGTGTGCAAGAGAAAGGTGAGTAAGTGTGCGAGAGATTGTGAGTGTGTGAGAAATGTTAGTGTGTGTGTGAGCGAAAGATGTATGTGTGTGAGAAAGAAAGGTGAGTGTATGTGTGAGAGAGAGAAAGGTGTCTGTTGTGTGTGAGAATGGTGTATGTGTGTGAGAGAAAGGTGAGTGTGTGTGTGAGAAAGGTGAGTGTGTGTGTGTGAGAAAGGTGTGTGTGTGTGAGAAAGGTGTGTGTGTGTGAGAGAAAGGTGAGTGTGTGTGTGAGAGAAAGGTGAGTGTGTGTGTGCGAGAGAAAGGTGAGTGTGTGTGTGTGTGAGAAAGGTGTGTGTGTGTGAGAAAGGTGTGTGAGTGTGTGAGAAAGGTGTGTGTGTGTGTGAGAGAGAAAGGTGAGTGTGTGTGAGAGAGAGAAAGGTGAGTGTGTGTGAGAGAGAGAAAGGTGAGTGTGTGTGTGCGAGAGAAAGGTGAGTGTGTGTGTGTGAGAGAAAGGTGAGTGAGTGTGTGTGAGAGAGAATGGTGAGTGTGTGTGAGAGAGAAAGGTGAGTGTGTATGAGAAAAGGTGTGTGTGTGTGAGAGAGAAAGGTGTGTGTGTGAGAGAATGGTGAGTGTGAGAGAGAACGGTGAGTGTGTGTGTGTGAGAGAAAGGTGAGTGAAAGTGTGAGAGAAAGGTGAGGAGTGTGAGTGAACGGTGAGTGTGTGTGTGAGAGATCGGTGAGTGTGTGTGTGAGAACGGTGGGTGTGAGTGTGTATGAGAACGGTGTGAGTGTGTGTGAGCGAGAAAGGTGAGTGTGTGTGAGCGAGAAAGGTGAGTGTGAGAAAGGTGAGTGTGTATCTGTGAGAGAGAAAGTTGAGTGTGTGTGGGAGAAAGGTGAGCGTGTGTGAGAGAAAGTTGTGTGTGAAAGGTGAGTGTATGTGTGAGAGAAAGGTGAGTGTGTGTGTGTGAGAGAAAGGTGAATGTGTGTGTGTGAGAGAAAGGTGAGTGTGTATGTGTGTGAGAGAAAAATGTGTTTGTGAGAGAGGTGAGTGTGTATGTGTGAGAGAAAGGTGAGTGTGTGTGTGTGAGAAAAATGTGAGTGTGTGTGTGTGAGAGAGAGAAATGTGTGAGAGAGAAAGGTGAGTGTGTGTGTGAGAGAGTGAGAAAGGTGAGTGTGTGTGTGAGAGGTGTGTGTGTGTGTGAGAGGTGTGTGTGAGAGAGAAACGTGAGTGAGTGTGTGAGAGAACGGTGAGTGGGTGTGTGAGAGAGAAAGGTGAGTGGGTGGGTGTGAGAGAGAAAGGTGAGTGTGTGTGTGAGAGGTGTGTGTGTGAGAGAGGTGTGTGTGAGAGAGAAAGGTGAGTGGGTGTGTGAGAGAGAAAGGTGAGTGGGTGGGTGTGAGAGAGAAAGGTGAGTGTGTGTGTGAGAGGTGTGTGTGTGAGAGAGGTGTGTGTGAGAGAGAAAGGTGAGTGGGTGTGTGAGAGAGAAAAGTGAGTGAGTGTGTGTGAGCGAGAAAGGTGAGTGAGTGTGTGTGAGCGAGAAAGGTGAGTGTGTGTGAGAAAGGTGAGTGTGTATCTGTGAGAGAGAAAGTTGAGTGTGTGTGTGTGAGAGAAAGGTGAGTGTGTATGTGTGTGAGAGAGAAAGGTGAATGTGTGTGTGTGAGAGAAAGGTGAGTGTGTATGTGTGTGAGAGAAAAATGTGTTTGTGAGAGAGGTGAGTGTGTATGTGTGAGAGAAAGGTGAGTGTGTGTGTGTGAGAAAAAGAAATGTGTGAGAGAGAAGGGTGAGTGTTTGTGAGAGAAAGGTAAGTGTGTGTGTGACAGAGCAAGGTGAGTGTGAATATGTGTGCGAAAGGTGAGTGTGAGTGTGTGAGAGAGAGAAAGGTGAGTGTGTATGTGAGAAAGGTGAGTGAGTGTGTGAGAGAGCGGTGAGTGGGTGTGTGAGAGAGAAAGGTGAGTGGATGTGTGTGAGAGAGAAAGGTGAGTGTGTGTGTATGAGAGGTGTGTGTGTGTGTGTGAGGTGTGTGTGAGAGAGAAAGGTGAGTGAGTGTGTGTGAGAGAGAAAGGTGAGTGTGTGTGAGAGAAAGGTGTGTGTGTCTGTGTGAGAGAGAAAGGTATGTGTGTGAGAGAATGGTGAGTGTGAGTGTGTGAGAACGGTGAGTGAGTGTGTGAGAGAACGGTGAGTGGGTGTGTGAGAGAGAAAGGTGAGTGTGTGTGAGAGAGAAAGGTGAGTGTGTGTGAGAGAAAGGTGTGTGTGTCTGTGTGAGAGAGAAAGGTATGTGTGTGAGAGAAAGGTGAGTGTGTGTGTGAGAAAGGTGAGTTAGTGTGTGAGAGAACGGTGAGTGGATGTGTGAGAGAAAGGTGAGTGTGTGTGAGAGAATGGTGAGTGTGAGTGTGTGAGAGAATGGTGAGTGTGAGTGTGTGAGAACGGTGAGTGTGTGTGTGAGAGAAAGGTGAGTGTGTGTGAGAAAGGTGAGTATGTGTGAGAGAATGGTGAGTGTGAGTGTGTGAGAGAATGGTGAGTGTGAGTGTGTGAGAACGGTGAGTGTGTGTGTGAGAGAAAGGTGAGTGTGTGTGAGAAAGGTGAGTGTGTGTGTGTCAATGGTTAGTGTGAGTGTGTGTGAGGGAAAGGTGAGTGTGCGTGAGAACGGTGAGTGTGTGTGTGAGAACGGTGTGAGAAAGGTGAGTGAGTGTGTGAGAGAGAAAGGTGTGTGTGTGTGTGTGTGTGTGTGAGAGAATGGTGAGTGTGTGAGAGAGAAAGGTGAGTGTGACTGTGTGAGAATGGTGAGTGTGACTGTGTGAGAGAGAAAGGTGAGTGTGTGTGTGTGTGAGTAAGGAGTGGCGTGGGTTTTTGGAGGAGGGGGATTGGTGGGGAGGGGGAGGTGGTGATGGTGAAGTCAGACAGCCTGGACCTCTGTCTGATCTGTGCAGGGTGGAAACGATCACGAGATCTTCCACGATCCAAGGACAATTGGCCACACTGTGACGTCCCCGGATGACACAGTTCGGATTTGTAAGGAGCTCTTCCTGTAGGAACGAACCGCGGACACATCCTGTCATTCCCGGATCTCGAGCCCGGGAACTCTACTTCTGGGAACCTTGGAGAGGGCGACCGTAACTGCAGGTTCCCCTTGCCCATCGGGGATGGACAATTAGCTCAGCCATGTCAACAGCTGTGCATTGTGGGATACTGCTGCTGTGGGATGTCACTCATCCAGTTCCATATCAGTGTGACCGGAATTACTTTACTTGTTGTTCACAGTCAGATGTGTATTTACTTTTGTACGTAGCTACAAGATGGTACTATGTCTGGGACATATCAGAAACCTGTTTCACACAGCTACCTATTGGCCAAAGGCCAGTACTACGCTGTGACCGTTTGAGGAGAAAATGTTGACATAGCCATTTACAGTGGTGCATGTTGATCGAAAAACACACGACCCCCACCAAAAAAACAAACATTTGTAACAACAGGAAGCAAAAGGGGCTGGAAACTCAAACCCCGAAAACAAGAGTTTGCGTGAACTTTCGAACACGAAGAACTGAGCTGAAGAGATTGCAGAGAGTTGTGAGGCTGGTCTCAGTGAATGAAGCGGGGATGGTTATTTTAAAATCCTGAAATGGGGAAACGTGGAGACTGTGAATTTCCACGGCTCAGAGTTCTGGGAGAGAATGGTTTGAGGTGAGAACCTGAGGTGGGTGAGGAGGGAAGAACTGCTGTCATTTATAAAGAGTGGGTCAGGACAGCTGGTGTTGTAGGAAAGAGAGACCAAGGGCTCCCGGGGACATAATTCTTTGGAATCTGTGTCACATACAGACAGCGTGGTTAAGGCGGCATTTGGCAAGCTTGCCTTCATTGCTCAGACCTTTGAGTGTAGGAGGTTGGGACGTCATGTTTAGGCGGTACAGGACATTGTAGAGGCCTCTTCTGGATTACTGTGTCCAGTTCTGGTCGCCCTGTTATAGGAAGGAGATTATTAAATCAGAGAGGGTTCAGAAAAGACTCCCCAAGATGTTGCTGGGAATGGAGGGTTTGAGTTACAAAGGTAGGCTGGGATTATTCTTTTCACTGCAGTGTAGGAGGTTGAGGGGGGTGACCTGAGAGAGGTTAATATAATCGCGAAGGGAATAGAATTGGTGAAGAACACTGGCCTTTTCCCCAGGATGAGGGACTTCGAAACAATTGGGCAGAGAGAGCAACAGTGAAAGGAGTGAGGAAAGGGAAGGAGGGGTGAGGGATGGACGGTCAGACGTGCTTTTTGGACACATCGGAGGAACTCTGTGCAGAGAAGCAGCAAGGAGAAGGAGCAATGCTGGCCTCCACTCCCTGAGAGTGAGGGTTGACAAGTCAAGGAGCTGGCGGGGAGTGGGATCAGAGTGAGAGTCCAGGACAGGTTTGGCCTCCCCATCCCGAGACTGGGAATGGAAGGAATTCACAGAAGGTTCACTCGGCTGAGTGTGGGAGGGAAGGGGTTGTCCTGCTGGGGAATGCTCAGGCCGATAGGGTCCACTCCTGTCAGAATGTAGTGAAATACAATTGAACCACAGACAGGAAGATCATGAAGGATGGTGAGAGAATGTTTCCTATCAAACCATATAAAGTACAACGTTTAAAAATAAAGCATCTCATTCACAACAACAGATGGGGAAGAATCTCTTGTCTCAAGCAGCTTTAATTCTTGCAAATCTCTAAACCCGTCCCCAAACCCCACGTGAGTGGTAGAGGATAGATCTTTGTATCTATTCAAGGTGGTGTTACATCGATGTCTGCCTGCTGCACGGGTCGTGGGTTACATGCGGCAGGTATGAAACAGGGGTTTGGGACTCCACCTGGATCGGCCAGGACCTTATTGAATGGGATAGAACACTTCAGGGGATAATCACCATCACGGTGCGGGCACCGTTTTGTGGATAATCACCGTCATGGCGCGGGCACCGTGTTGGGGGTAATCACCGTCACGGTGCGGGCACCGTGTTGGGGGTAATCACGTCACGGTGCGGGCACCGTGTTGGGGGTAATCACCGTCACGGTGCGGGCACCGTGTTGGGGGTAATCACCGTCACGGTGCGGGCACCGTGTTGGGGGTAATCACCGTCACGGTGTGGGCGCCGTGTTGGTGTCAATCACCGTCACGGTGCGGGCACCGTGTTGATATTAATCACCGTCACGGTGCGGGCACCGTGTTGGGGGTAATCACCGTCACGGTGCGGGCACCGTATTGGTGACAATCACCGTCATGGTCCGGGCACTGTGTTGGGGGTAATCACCGTCACAGTGTGGGCACTGTGTTGGGGGTAATCACCGTCACAGTGTGGGCACTGTGTTGGGGGTAATCACCGTCACAGTAATCACCATCATGGTGCGGGCACTGTGTTGGGGATTATCACCGTCACGGTGCGGGCACCGTGTTGGTGTTAATGACCGTCACTGAATATGATCAGATTCCTCGGAGGTTTGACTGGCTGGCTGTAGAGAGGTTGGTTTTTCCCTCCAACATTAGTGGGCCGAATGGCCTCCTCCTGCACTGAATTCTTTTGAGTTGTTTCTGCTCCTCCTAGTTCAGCCACATGTGCATTTGTGTAGCACCGTCCAAGTCTCCAGTCATCCCAAAGTACTGTCCAGACAGTGAATTGCACTGTTGCGGTTCAGAAAACACATCCGGTAGTTTGTGCATAGCAAGATCCCACAAGTAGCATCCTGTTCGCGGCAAGTTCGTTCTCTGTGGAGGTGAACATCAAGCAGGACATGCAGCAGAACACTTCCTGTGAAAGGTTCCTACCCCCCCCCACCCCCGAGATGGGGCAGGGTATTGCTCCGATTCCCTGAGCCACACAACACCCATCCCAACATGGTTGGATAACTGATCAGAGGCACATGGAGATTGGGATACGGAAACACTGGGAACAGCAGTCGGCTATTGGAACCGCTTGAGCACGTACCTCCATATTCCCACTTTCTCCCAGAATCCCAACAGTGTGGGAACAGGCCATTCAGCCCAACAGGTCTGGACTCTCCCTCCGAAGAATAACCGACCCAGAACCACTTCCCTATCGCTCTACATTTCCCCCTGACTAATGCACCTTAGCTACACATCCCTGAACACTGTGGGAAATTCAGCATGGCCCATCCACCCTCACCTACACATCTTGGGATTGTGGGAGGAAACTCACTCAGACACGGGGAGAATGTGCAAACTCCACACAGGCAGGCACCCCGAGGGTGGAATCGAACCCAGTACCCTGGCACCGTAAGGCAGCAGTGCTAACCACTGAGCCACAGCGCTATCCTAACTGCTGATCCACCATGCCTCCCCAAAAGGGTTGTGATCTAACCTCGAGAGCAACCATTGCGATGGAGCTGATTAACTCCTGGATCAAACTTTAGACCCAGTCTGAATGTTTATTGCTGGACCAAGGGGTGTACTTACCAACTGTGCCAGCAGAGGGCTCCTCACCACAACAGGGAGTCATCTCAACTTAAGAGTCATAGAGATGTACAGCATGGAAACAGACCCTTCGGTCCAACCCGTCCATGCCGACCACATATCCCAACCCAATCTAGTCCCACCTGCCAGCACCCGGCCCATATCCCTCCGAACCCTTCCTATTCATATACCCATCCAAATGCCTCTTAAATGTTGCAATTGTACCAGCCTCCAGCACATCCTCTGGCAGCTCATTCCATACACGTACCACCCTCTGCGTGAAAAGGTTGCCCCTTAGGTCTCTTTTATATCTTTCCCCTCTCACCATAAACATATACCCTCCAGTTCTGGACTCCCTGACCCCAGGGAAAAGACTTTGCCTATTTATCCTATCCATGCCCCTCATAATTTTATAAACCTCTATTAGCTCACCCCTCAGCCTCTGACGCTCCAGGGAAAACAGCCCCAGCCTGTTCAGCCTCAGATCCTCCAACCCTCCAACATCCTTGTAAATCTTTTCTGAACCCTTTCAGGTTTCACAACATCTTTCCGATAGGAAGGAGACCAGAATTGCATGCAATATTCCAACAGTGGCCTAACCAATGTCCTGTACAGCCGCAACATGACCTCCCAACTCCTGTACTCAATACTCTGACCAATAAAGGAAAGCATACCAAACGCCGCCTTCACTATCCTATCTACCTGCGACTCCACTTTCAAGGAGCTATGAACCTGCACTCCAAGGTCTCAGCAACACTCTCTAGGACCTTACCATTAAGTGTATAAGTCCTGCTAAGATTTGCTTTCCCAAAATGCAGCACCTCGCATTTATCTGAATTAAACTCCATCTGCCACTTCTCAGCCCATTGGCCCATCTGGTCCAGATCCTGTTGTAATCTGAGGTAACCCTCTTCGCTATCCACTTGACCAATTGGCTGGGCCAATGGAACAGCTCTCTCTTCAACTGAGAAGAGCAAGATCCCACGTGGAAAGAATGGACAGAGAACTTGAGGGCTGGAGTATTATTGCATTTTATTGATAGCTTTTGCCAAGGACACCATTACCCAATCACAAACCATTCTTGCTTCCTGGTGTTCCCAACTCCAGCGTCCATTCAGCACCGACAGTGATTATTAATGATGCACATTAGCACAGTTTGACAGAATTACACGCGGCTAGATCTTAAACTCAAATGACAAAGTATTAATGGGGGGGTGGGGGTCGAGTGATTGGTTTGGGTTGGGATGGGGAAAGTGTCTAGAATGAGAAGCATTTGTCATGTGGCTGACGAAAGAGTTAATTCAGAATCCAAGGCAACCTGACACCTCCCCCCACCCCCCCCCCCCCAAAACTGTGTAAAAACAAGGACTGCAGAGTCTAGATTAGAGTGGTGCTGGAAAAGGCCTCTATTCCTGATGAAGGGCTTTTGCCTGTAACGTCGATTCTCCTGCTCCTCAGATGCTGCCTGAACTGCTGTGCTTTTCCAGCACCACTTTAATCTAGACCCCCCCCCCAAAACTGCTGCAGTTATCTCTGCCAATTCACCGTGCCTCCCCACCAATCCCTTCCCTAACCTTCAACTCCTGGGTAAGGGCCCCAATAGAGACCATTGATTCTCGGTTACTTCAACTTCTCCACCAGGATCAATCAACTTGATCCAAATCCGACCCCCGGATATCCGGGGTTATGGGGGGGGGGGGGGGGAAGGCAGAGGAATGGGGTTGAGAAAGACATCAGCCGTAGCAGAGCAGAATCAATAGGCCGAAGAGCCTAATTCTGTCCCTGTATCTTACGATCAAGTGGTGGGAGTGTGTGGGGCAAAGGTCACAACGTGAGGTGACATGATGAAAACTTTAGCCTCCAATCGGAGGCTGCTTGGATTCAAAGGATCAAGTCGTGTCCTGCTCAGGCTGTGGGTTAAGGCTCCCCAGGGCGGACATCATGGGACACCTTGAGAGGTCAACAAAATGGCTGCTCTCCCTCGGTGGGGCCCGTGAAGTGAATAGGCAGTGCACAGACCTCACCAACCACAGCAGGGCTCCCTGAGCGCCATATGTCGGGAGCAATCCAGCTCCTCTCCTCCCCGCTCGGTGACCGGTTCCCAGTGAATCACTCACAAAGTTAGACGCAAAATCCAATACCTGAGAAGTGGCTCACAGCACAGAGCTACAATATCCAGAAGAACCAGGGAGGGACATTAAAACAGTGAGAGTCAGACAACATGACTTCTGTCCTGTTACACACACTCTCTGTAATTCAGAAATTATCATTCAGTTTGAATATTTGCCACACAGGTAGCTGGCTATGTACAGAGTAACACCTCCCTGTCAAACCAAACACTCAGGGTTAGTACAGCACATGATGTGGCACATTGGAAAATTCTCCCGATGCTGTCCCATCTCTCCCTGCAGCTGTACAGTTTAGGTTAGGAACAAATCACCACTCCCTCTACACTCTCCCCATCAAATGCTCCTATGCCAGGGACTGCACAGGATTAGACTCTTTTTAACTGAAAGTAAATCTGTCTCCCAATCAGACACTCCCAGAGCAGGGGGTTAGACACAGAGTAAAGCTCCTTCTACTCCTTTAAACTGAGAGTAAAGCTCCCTCGACAGTGTCCTCATCAAACACTCCCAGGACAGTACAGCAAGGGGTTACATTCAGAATAAAGCTCCCTCTACATTTTCTCCATCAAACACTCCCAGGTCAGGGACAGCACAGGGTTAGATACAGAGCAAAGCTCTCTGTACTCTGTTACAATCATGGAATAGAATACTAGAGTCCCTACAGTATGGAAACAGGCCCTTCGGCCCAATAAGTCCACACTGACCCTCCAAAGAGTAACCCATCCAGACCCATTACCCTACATCTATCCCTGACTAATACACCTAACCTACACATCCCTGAACACTATGGGGCAATTTCCCATGGTCAATCCACCCTAACCTGGACATCTTTGGACTGTGGGCGGAAACCCACGCAGACATGGGGAGAATGTGCAAACTCCACACAGACAGTCGCCCGAGGCTGGAATCGAACCTGGGTCCCTGGTGCTGAGAGGCAGCAGTGATAACCACTGAGCCACCATTAAACTGAAAGTAAACAGAAAGTAAAGCTTCCTCTACACTGACCCCATCAAACACTCCCAGGACAGTTACAGGACAGGTTAGATACAATGGAAAGCTCCCTCTTTTAAACTAAATGTAAAGCTCCCTCTACACTGACCCCAGCAAACACTCCCAGTACAGCGCGGGGTAAGAAACAAAGGCAATCTCCCTTTACTCTTTTACACTGAACTTAAAGCTCCCTCCCCATCAGCACACACAGGAGAGGTACAGCATGAGGTTAGCTACAGAGTAAAGCTCCCTGTACTCCCTTAAACTGAAAGTGAAACTCCCTCAACGCTGTCCCCATCAAACACACTCAGGTAAAGGACAGCACGGGCTTAGATACAGAACATAGCTCCCTCTACCCTGTTAAACTAAAAGTGAAATCCTCTCTACATTGACAAACTGAAATAAAAATTCCCTCTGCACTGTCCCCATCAAACACTCCATGACGTGGCCAGCACAATGTTAGGTACAGAGTAAAGCTTTTGTTACACTTTTAAAGTAAGCTTCCTCTACTCTTTAAAATAGTAAGTAAAGCTCCCTCAACACTATCCCCATGAAACACCCCCAGAACAGTACAAGAAACAGTTCGATACAGAGAAAAAGCACACTTTACACTTTTGAACTGAAAGTAAATTAAAAATAAAGCTCCCTCTACACTATCCACATCAAACACTGCCCAGACACATACAGCAATGTTAGCTACAGAGTAAAGCTCCCTCTACACTATCCATATCAAACACTGCCCAGACACATATAGCAGTGTTAGATACAGAGTAAAGCTTCCTCTACATTATCCACATCAAACACTGCCTAGACAGGGAAGTGTAGGGTTACATACAAAGACAAACCTTCCTCTACTCTTTCAAACTGAAAGTAAACCTCCCTCTACACCATCCCCATCAATCACTCAAGGACACGTAAAACTCGCTCTACACAAACAGAAAGTAAACTCTCCCTTTAGTTTAAAAATAAAGTCCTCTCTAGCATGCCCCTATCCCAGGACAAGTACAGCACACAGTTAGATACGGATTATGGCTCCTTCCAACTGCCCTCACCCAATACTTCCAAGACAGGTACAGCACAGGAATAGATAGAGTAAAGCTCCCTCTACATTGCCCCCATCAGACACTCCCAGGACAGTTACATCAAGGGGTTAGACACAGAGTAAATCACCCTCTAACCCATTAAACTGAAAGTAAAGCTCCCTTGACACTTCCCATCAAACACTCCCAGGACAGGGACAGTAAAGTTTTCCTCTGCTCTTTTAAACTGGAAGTGAAGCTCCCTCTACACTGCCCTCATCAAACACTCCCAGGACAGGGACAGCATGGGGTCAGATACAGAGTAAATCTCCCTCTACACTGTCCCTATCAAACGCTCCCAGGACAGGGACAGCACGGGGTCAGATACAGAGTAAATCTCCCTCTACACTATCCCTATCAAACACTCCCAGGACAGGGGCAGCATGGGTTCAGATACAGAGTAAATCTCCCTCTACACTGCCCCTATCAAACACTCCCAGGACAGGGACAGTAAAGTTTTCCTCTGCTCTTTTAAACTGGAAGTGAAGCTCCCTCTACACTGCCCTCATCAAACACTCCCAGGACAGGGACAGCATGGGGTCAGATACAGAGTAAATCTCCCTCTACACTATCCCAATCAAACACTCCCAGGACAGGGACAGCACGCGGTCAGATACAGAGTAAATCTCCCTCTACACTGCCCCTATCAAACACTCCCAGGACAGGGACAGCACGGGGTCAGATACAGAGTAAATCTCCCTCTACACTATCCCTATCAAACACTCCCAGGACAGGGACAGCACGCGGTCAGATACAGAGTAAATCTCCCTCTACACTGCCCCTATCAAACACTCCCAGGACAGGGACAGCATGGGGTCAGATACAGAGTAAATCTCCCTCTACACTGCCCCTATCAAACACTCCCAGGACAGGGACAGCATGGGGTCAGATACAGAGTAAATCTCCCTCTACACTATCCCTATCAAACACTCCCAGGACAGGGACAGCACGCGGTCAGATACAGAGTAAATCTCCCTCTACACTATCGCTATCAAACACTCCCAGGACAGGGACAGCACGCGGTCAGATACAGAGTAAATCTCCCTCTACACTGCCCCTATCAAACACTCCCAGGACAGGGACAGCATGGGGTCAGATACAGAGTAAATCTCCCTCTACACTGCCCCTATCAAACACTCCCAGGACAGGGACAGCACGCGGTCAGATACAGAGTAAATCTCCCTCTACACTGCCCCTATCAAACACTCCCAGGACAGGGACAGCATGGGGTCAGATACAGAGTAAATCTCCCTCTACACTATCCCTATCAAACACTCCCAGGACAGGGACAGCACGCGGTCAGATACAGAGTAAATCTCCCTCTACACTGCCCCTATCAAACACTCCCAGGACAGGGACAGCACGCGGTCAGATACAGAGTAAATCTCCCTCTACACTGCCCCTATCAAACACTCCCAGGACAGGGACAGCATGGGGTCAGATACAGAGTAAATCTCCCTCTACACTGCCCCTATCAAACACTCCCAGCACAGAGGCTGCAAGGCAATTAGTTTTTTGCTGATCCCCTCCTCAGCCCTTGTGGATTCACTTCAATAGGGGCTATTATTTTTGTCTGGTCTGGTCTGGTCTGACCAGGAACACTGCGTCTGTCCGAGCAGTAACTGTCCACGTTACAGGAAACTGACCACTTGCTATGTTTAACAGGGACTGTTAGCTGGAGAGCAAAACGAGGGATCCCTGGCTGATCAAAGTATGAGGGAAAGGGTTGTTCCTCAGTGCCACCCGGGCTGTGGGTACTGCTCTCATTGGGTGAGCTACCTGAACCGAGATATGGGTAGGTGGGTGGGGGGGGGAGCTGTGTGAAAATCTGAAAACTTCACCACCACATCCCCCTGCCTACCCAATCTCTGATCTCTAACATTGGCAGCTTTCTGCACTTAGATAGCCAACACTGTTGGATGTGTTTGAGGAGGATTTTCCAATCTCTAACCATCATTAATCTTTTCTAATATTGTCTAACCATCTCTAACTTCTTTTAAACATCCCTAACCATCTCTAACCTTTCCTAACCAGCTCTAACCTCTTCTTTAACCATTTCTAACCTTTCCTAACCATCTCTAACCTTCTCTAAGCATCTTTAACCTTTTCTAACCATCTGTAACCATCACTAATGTTTTCTAACCTTCTCTAACAATCTATAACCTTCTCTAACCATCTCTAACCTTTTAAACATCCCTAACCATCTCTAACCTTTCCTAACCAGCTCTAACCTCTTCTTTAACCATTTCTAACCTTTCCTAACCATCTCTAACCTTCTCTAAGCATCTTTAACCTTTTCTAACCATCTGTAACCATCACTAATGTTTTCTAACCTTCTCTAACAATCTATAACCTTCTCTAACCATCTCTAACCTTTTTAACCATCTCTAACCTTTTCTAACCTCCTCTAACCTTTCCTAACAATCTCTAACCTTTTCTAACGTTTTTTAACCATCTTTAACCTTCTCTAACAATCTCTAACAATCTTTAACCTTTTCTAACCATCGCTAACGTTCTCTAATCTTCTTTAACAATTTCTAACCATCTCTAAACTCTTGGTTCCCACTGGCTAGCCTGCAGATTAACCACATGTTCCCGGAAATTCTTGGAAAATCCTTGATTGCTGGCAACTCCTCTTCTTGTGATTCCCCTCAGGAACTCTGCCCAGCTGTTCCTGATCATCAAAACCAACTGAAGAAAAGGATCTGAAGTAGACCCGGTGACAAAGCCGAAGGAGGAAATATGAGGATCAACACAGGGACAAAACCCAATAGTTACACTCGATTGTTCTGAAAACGATGTTTGGTTGCAATTATTTTAATTATAAAAAGGTACACAGTTTGTTATGACACACGCTTAATCCCCAAGAATTCTTTTATGTCACCAGAATATCAGTGAAATTCACTTGCTTGTCCTGCACACACTACCTCAAATTGTCATTTCTTAAAGCACTCCAGTGGTTACACCAGTCCCTAATATAAGAAGCTTGATGTTAAATACAGGAAATTAATATTTGATAAAGTCTGAGGGAAAGATATGTTAAATACTTGCATCATTTGTTCCCCTCGCTCGTTTCAATATCTTAAAATGATGTTACAAACTAAATCATCCAAACGTGTACATCGACACTGTCCAATCAGATCTCCGAATTCAATCATTCTGAGGGAATTAAGCTAGTTAAAAGGTGGGAGGATGGTAATGATTAACCTGTCTACAGCTCATAACTTACCCTAAGTGACATCGCAGTCTAATCCCGTGCTGTACTGGTCCTGGGAGAGTTTGATAGAGACTGTGTAGAGGCAGCTTTACTCTGTATCTAACCCCATGCTGTATCTATCCTGGGAATGTATGATGAAACAGTGTAGAAAAAGCTTTACTTTCAGTTTAACAGAATAGCTGGAACTTTATTCTGTATCTAACCCTGTCCTGGGAGTGTTTGATGGGGATAGCATTGAGGGACATTCATTTTCAGTTTAAAAGAGTAGAGGGAGGGTTACGCTCTATCTAATGCTGTGCTGTATCTGTCCTGGAAATGGTTCATGGGAACAGTATCGAGTTAGCATTACTTCTCGTTTAAATGAGGGGAGGGATATTTACTCTGTGTCTGACCCTGTGCTGTCCCTGGCCTGGGAGTTTTTGATGGTGGAAGATGTGTCTGACCCCATTATGGGAGTGTTTGATGCGCTCAATATAGAGGGATATTTACTCTTCTATCTGACCCTGTGCTGTTCCTGTTGTGGGAGTGTTTAATATGGACAATACAGAGGAAGCTTTATTCCGTATCTGACCTTCTGCTGTCCCTGTTGTGGGAGCATCTGAGGAGCAGGAGAATCCACGTTTCGGGCCTAAACCCTTCATCAGGAATGAGGCTTTTGGGCCGGGGGTGCTGAGGGATAAATGGGAGGGACTTGGGGCTGGGGGCAAGGTAGCTGAGAAAGCAATAGGTGGATGAAGGTGAGGGAGAAGGTGATAGGTCAGAGGGGGAGTGATGGACAGGTCAGGAGGGCGGTGCCAAGTTGGAGGCTTGGGACTGGGATAAGGTGGGGGGAGGGGAGGCGGCAGTTTGAAATGAAGAGGTCAAGGGCGGGTAAAAGGCCGGCACGTGGTGTCCATGTGGATGGGGTGTGTTGGAGGCAGGAGAAGGGGGTCCTTGGTGGGTGGGCGGGAGTCTTGGTTAAAATGTTTGATGGACCATTGTACCGAGAGCTTTACTTCTGTGTGTAACCTCTCGATGATAACTGTTAATGAATCGATGGCGGCATAAGATTAGATTAGATTAGATTACTTACAGTGTGGAAACAGGCCCTTCGGGCCAACAAGTCCACACCGCCCCGCCGAAGCACAACCCACCCAGACCCCTACATCTACCCCTTACCTAACACTACGGGCAATTTAGCATGGCAAATCCACCTGACCTGCACATCTTTGGACTGTGGGAGGAAACCGGAGCACCCGGAGGAAACCCACGCAGACACGGGGAGAATGTGCAAACTCCACACAGTCAGTCGCCTGAGGCGGGAATTGAACCCGGGTCTCTGGCGCTGTGAGGCAGCAGTGCTAACCACTGTGCCACTGTGCCGCCCACACGTTCCTCCAATGAAATATAACAAAAAGAACAGATGTGATAAATGGAAGGGAGCTGTAATCACAATCAGAATCTGTAGGGGTCAGAGGGATTGGAATGATTGGTGTTTCTATTCTCTCTATCATTGGCTGTGGAATGTCACAGTACCGAGAGAACTGACTGAAAACCCGAGATGTGAAGTCTCTGCCTCCATGTGTTTTCATCAGGGTTTGTGGTTACCAGACCTGTTGTGAACAAGAACAATTCCAGAGGGAAACCAATCACATATACAAGCAAACAACTCAGCACCAAATTTTGACCAAGAACTGTAAGACATTCACTGGAAGGAACATCGACAGAGATTGCCGGAAAACTAATCTCAGCAGGCCTGGCAGTATCTTCAGCACTCAAGATGGGTCACTACTTTATGTTCTCTCTGCTTTCTCTCTCCTCAGGTGCTGTCTGACCTGCTGAGTTTCTCCAGTCCTTTCTGTTTTGGTGCCAGAGATACACTGCCCAAAGGTGCCACACCATCACCTGTGCCCCTTCACCTCCCTGCCCCTCCCAGAGGTTAGGGGTTTGGGTGGGGGTGGGGGTGGTGAGGTTCTGCGCTGGGTGGGAGTTAAGGTGGGAAGGAGTTACGTATAGGCGGCACTTTTGAAACCCCACATTGTGGGGGGGGGGGGGGTCCTGCAGATGGGGGCGGGAATGAAACGTGAGCTCACCGCCAACCTCAGTGGGAAGAAAATGGTCACCGGTCCCAGGTGACAATGGTGGCGGCCATATTTATTCAGGGCCCGGAGGTGAAATGTTTGGTAAATTAAGGCATACTCTAGAAATAGAACATAGACCATTACAGCACAGGAACAGGCCCTTCAGCCCATCATGTTGTGCTGAAAATGACACCAAATCAAACTAATCCCTTTTGCCTGTCCTCAGTCCATATCCCTCCACTCCTTGCATATTCATGTGCTTGTCTACAAGCCCCTTAAACACTCCTGACTCCACCACCACCCCTGGCAGCGTGTTCCAAACTCTATTACTCTCTGGGTTAAAAAGAAAACTTGCCCCTCTCACATGTTGCCTAGTATTAGACATTACAATTTTGGGAAACAATACTGACCGTCCAGGTTCCAAGTTCAAATTCCACCAGGTGTAGGGGGTGGGATTTGAACTCTCAAACACCGAGAGGCTTATGGCTGGGCCTTCAGATCGCTAGGCCAGCAACATTATATCGTTACACTACCATCTCCCACTGAACATGCCCCTAGAGGAATAATCCAATCCGGACGCTGTCATGAAGCAGAAATATTTCACGGTCAACAGTGTGAGTGAACTTTAGCGAAAATAAATAAAGATAAAAAAACAAAGAGCCACAATCATACCCCTTTCCCCAGCCTGTAGGAACTCCGTTCCATTTTGTTATGTAATTCTTTTTGTTTTAAATCCTAAACCGTTAAATAACAACACACAGCTCACAAATCACATAATCTTCCCCACAATTACTGTCGTTGAATGTTTTGCTTCATTGCAAAGGCCCCGAGCCCAGAAGACCTGGCCTCCCTCAGGAGCTAACGATCTGCCCGGACCAGGTCTCGTGTTTGGTGCCAGGTGCCAGGTGGGTGATCACCACCTCGACTGCTTGGTACTTCAGATTCTTCGGCGGGACGGCGCAGACCTTGTACGTGACCTCGTCACCTTCCACAGGCACGTACTCCCCCTCGATGCTGGAAGGGAAGACAGATTGGGAAGGCACGTCAAAGCACTGGTCCCAATGGACATCAACCGTCACAAGGCAAAAAGTAAGGTAGGGAATGGGGAGAGCGAAAGCAAAAATAAACGTTTCGAATTGAAAATGATCCGCCTTCAAAACTGAAGGTCGAACGTTCTGAGCTCAATGCCATCTGCAGGAGTTTTCCACTTCAGCACTCTGCAGTTTTCACAACTCAGCATCGAGTTCAACAATGTCAGAGATCTGTCTTCTGTTTTGTTTAGAAACCCAACACTATCTGTGTCTTGCTGGTATTTGCTGTTCGCGGTGCAGGTCCACTTTCTCCTTCACACACCTTTCACTAACACCTATTTTGCACCTCTAGCTCTCCTTTGCCACCTTTATCGTCTTTTGATCTGGATATCATCAGTATTTGTTCCACTTGTTCCTTCTCTCCCAACAGCATAAAAACTACTTTCCAGCCCCTCCCTCTTTCTGAAGGAGAATCATATCAGACTCAAGGTGTTGACTCTATTTCTCTCTCTCTCCCCACAGATACTGCCAAACCTGCTGAGACTCTCCTGACCTCTCTGTTTTAGTTTCTGGTTTCAGCATCCCACAATACTTTCCTTTTAGAAGGTATTGCTTGGTGTTGAAATGGCGCTCATCAGCTTGATAAACATTGCATTGAGGTAGCACCCAAAGGAAGTTTGCTGTGAATTGCAAATACATTCCCCAGTCCTCCCCGCCGGGGGTTCACTGAGCTCTGACAGATTAAGCAATGCGGAAGTGATCCCAATGTGCTTTCCTATGAAAATCTCTTTACCAGTGTAGTTATGGAGGAAAGATGGCAGCCATGCTGTACACAGCAAGCTCCCACAAACAGCAACGTGACCGTGGTTCAGCACTTTTTCAGATGGGGTTGGTTCAGGGATAAACGGTGAGCGTCCCTTGAATTGAGAATGTTGTGGCTTCAGGGTTTCCAGTTTCTGCCATGGGTCTCCGTGCGTTTTGATAGGCTGATTTTCTGAAGTGCACATCCATGGGTGGGGGGGGGGGGGGGGGGGGGGGTCTGGATGTCCCGCAAAGCAATGGGATCCTGAGCGTGGGATTTGTTCCCCTCTCTGCTGCCGCGTTGCCCTGTTATTAAGACATTGCGACGTGGGAGGGTGAGGCAGCTTGGTGGCGCCATTTTGAGCCATCGAGATCCTCCCGGACGTTCAGGTCGACAGTGCTCCCCTTCCCAGCGTCAGAGGGCCTTCTTTGTGAAACACTTTCAGCTTTGAGAAAACATTGCATTAGAGGTAGCTCAGCCTGCACGGTGGCTCAGTGGTTAGCACTGCTGCCTCACAGCGCCAGGGACCTGGGTTCAATTCCAGACTGGGGTGACTGTCTGTGTGGAGTTTGCACGTTCCCCCCCGTGTCCGCATGGGTTTCCTCCGGGTGCTCTGGTTTCCTCCCACAGACCAAAGTTGTACAGATTAGGTGAATTGGCCATGCTAAATTGCCCATAGTGTAGGTTTGGTGCATTAGTCAGGGGTAAGTGTAGAGCAATAGGGCAGGGGAATGGGTCTGGGTGGGATACTCTTTGGATGGTCGGTGTGGACTTGTTGGGCCGAATGGCCTGTTTCCATACTGTAGGGATTCTATGAAATCAGGATCCCTGGTGAGTATAAGCTCATTCAGCTACAGGGGCACAGTGCCCAGTCTATTAACATTGACTTCAATGGGAGTTCACTGTCAGAGCGGCCTATGGAGCTGACTTCAAGTAGGATGCTTGAGGTTGTTGGACAGAGGGTATGGAGGAGTGCTGCACTGCCAGAGGTGCCACCTTGTGGCTGAGATGTTAAATCCAGGCCCCGTCTGCAGCTTGAGTAGATGTCAATGACCCCCTGGCACTACCTTCAGGAGGAGAAGGGTAGATCTCCCGGGTGCAATTACTTATCCCTCAGCAAACAGGACAGAAACAAATTATGCGGGTAGTTTCACATCGCCATTTGTGAAAACCCGCTCAGAATTACCCACCACATTCCCTTCACTATTGCTCCAGTTCAATTCATGGCCACCATCATAGAGACAAGTTTCGTCTTCCAGGGATTTGAAGAGATTGAACTTAAATTCCTCCGTGATTTGAACCAATCCTTCCAGCACATTAGCCGGCCCTCTGGATGACTCGGGGCCAGTGACCTTCCCACTATGCCAGTCTTATTATCATCTGGGCTGTAATCGCCGGAATATTCCGTGGAAGACTAAGCGTCCGCTCCCTGTGCTCTGCCCGGAAGCTGCTCACTGCCTCATTCTGGGCTGGCAGTCCCGTCCTGAGCTGATGACCAGTTTCAGTCAGTGTTGGCTTGTCACTGCCTTCCTCTCTCGGGGTGGCAGAGCCCTACCCAACCCCTCCGTTGTTGTGGAAATGGTACCTGTGGCGTTGGTTCAGTGTGCGGAGTTGGAGGGTGGAGCATGACGTGGAGGTCCCAACATTCCTTCCATCGCACGGACCAGGAATCGCTCCCCTTCCTACTGCCTGACATTGGCACGGTGGCTCGGTGGTTGGTGCTGCTGCCTCACAGCACCAGGGACCTGGGTTCGATTCCAGACTCAGGCGACTGTCTGTGTGGAGTTTGCACATCCTCCCCGTGTCTGCGTGGGTTTCCTCCGGGTGCTCCGGTTTCCTCCCACAGTCCAAAGATGTGCAGGTCAGGTGGATTGGCCATGCTAAATTGCCCGTAGTGTGCAGGCTAGGTGGGAAATATGGGGATAGGGTGGAGGGATGCTCTTTGGAGAGAGGGAGCACATTTGCTGGGCCGAATGGCCTCTTTCTCCCTTGTAGGGATCCTGTGATGATGCTGTACCTGTTTGACCTCATTATGAGCACAGCTCCTTGCTCTTGAAACCCTGGAAGTGGGACTCGAACTCAGAGCTTCTGGGTTGAGGCAAGAAATCAGGGTTGGGGATTATCAGATCAGCTATACAGATTCAATGGCCTACCTCTACTCATACATTTTACAATCCTATGATTCTTGGCTCAAAGGGAAACACTCCCTGGTTGTGAAAGGTGCTACATAAATGCAAGTCTTTTTGAAAAAATGTGCTTTCTTTCGGTTCAGCTGTGTCACTGACCTCAGCAGAATTTGGCCTGTTGTGGTCGAGTTGGGAATTTGTGTGGCAGACGTTTCGTCCCCTGTCTAGGTGACATCCTCAGTGCTTGGGAGCCTCCTGTGAAGGGCTTCTGTGATGCCGAAGATGCTGTGATGACCACTACAAATGCCGGAGGAAAGATCACAGAAGCGCTTCACAGGAGGCTCCCAAGCACTGAGGATGTCACCTAGACAGGGGACGAAACGTCTGCCACACAAATTCCCAACTCGGCGAACAGAACCACAACGACGAGCACCCGAGCTACAAATCTTCTCCCAAATTTTGAATTTGGCCTTTTGAGGGAGACGAGACTGAAACATGTCCAAGTCTGCCTCCTACTGGGGGACCCACAAACCGCTCAGTCACATG
The DNA here is from genome assembly GCF_047496795.1 of Chiloscyllium punctatum. Classification (NCBI taxonomy): domain Eukaryota; kingdom Metazoa; phylum Chordata; class Chondrichthyes; order Orectolobiformes; family Hemiscylliidae; genus Chiloscyllium; species Chiloscyllium punctatum. The sequence goes on along the minus strand of NC_092756.1, from coordinate 79,959,429 downwards.
GATACAAACAACTGCTCTTTCCTCACATTTGAATGAACCGACCACAGTGCCCAGGTGAGACCTCCAGTTGCACTCCTCTTCCCCCCGCGCTCCCTTATCCCGCAGCCGTAGATATATATAAAGAGGAGTTGATGCTGTTGTTACTCACTCGGAGATGTGTACAAAGATGTCCTCTTTCCCATCCAGGGGTGTAATGAAGCCGTGACCCTGCGACCTGGAGAAACACTTGCATTTCCCCTTTGAAAGGGGCCCAAGATTGGCACGAGCTGAGCTGGAACGAGAAAGGCAAGTGTGAACGGCATAAAGATCGGTCTTGGGGAAAGGAATCTGAGCCACCCCCATCAATTCACAGAGCAATGCAGCACAGAAAAAAGGCCATTCCTCCCCTTAGATCCGTGTTGTCGTTTTACGGATGAGCAATCCGGTTACTCCCAAATCCCCTTTGCTGTATTCCCACAAAATGTTGGAGAAACTCGGCCGGCCTGGCAGCAGAGAAGTAGCGTTAACGTTTCGAGTCCAGTGACCCCCTAGTCAGAACGTAGGGCGACACGGTGGCTTGGTGGTCAGCGCTGCTGCCTCACAGCACCAGGGACCCAGGTTCGATTCCAGCCTCGGGAGACTGTCTGTGTGGAGTTTGCACATTCTCCCCGTGTCTGCAGGAGTTTCCTCCGGGTGCTCCGGTTTCCTCCCACAGTCCAAAGTAGTCCAGGTGAGGTGGATTGGCCATGCTAAATTGCCTGTAGTGTTCAAGGGTGTGTAGGTTAGGTGCATTAGTCAGGGGTAAATGTAGAGTGATAGGGAAATGGGTTGGGTGAGATATCCTTTGAAGGGACAGTGTGGACCGGTTGGGTTGAAGGGCCTATTTCCACACGGGAGGGATGCTATGAGAACAGACCTTGATATAACTAGAAGTAACAAAGAAGATTGATGAGGGCAGAGCAGTAGATGTGATCTATATGGACTTCAGTAAGGCGTTCGACAAGATTCCCCATGGGAGACTGGTTAACAAGGTTAGATCTCATGGAATACAGGGAGAACTTGCCATTTAGATACAGAACTGGTTCAAAGGGAGAAGACAGAGGGTGGTGGTGGAGGGTTGTTTTTCAGACTGGAGGCCTGTGACCAGTGGAGTGCCACAAGGATCGGTGCTGGGCCCTCTACTTTTTGTCATTTACATAAAGGATTTGGAAGCAAACATAAGAGGTACCGTTAGTAAGTTTGCAGATGACACCAAAATTGGAGGTGTGTGGACAGTGAAGAGGGTTACCTCAGATTACAACAGGATCTGGACCAGATGGGCCAATGGGCTGAGAAGTTGCAGATGGAGTTTAATTCAGATAAATGCGAGGTGCTGCATTTTGGGAAAGCAAATCTTAGCAGGATTTATACACTTAATGGTAAGGTCCTAGAGAGTGTTGCTGAACAAAGAGACCTTGGAATGCAGGATCATAGATCCTTGAAAGTGGAGTCGCAGGTAGATAGGATAGTGAAGAAGGCGTTTGGTATGCTTTCCTTTATTGGTCAGTGTATTGAGTACAGGAGTTGGGAGGTCATGTTGCGGCTGTACAGGACATTGGTTAGGCCAGTGTTGGAATGTTGCGTGCAATTCTGGTCTCCTTCCTATTGGAAAGATGTTGTGAAACTTGAAAGGGTTCAGAAAAGATTTACAAGGATTAGATTAGATTACTTACAGTGTGGAAACAGGCCCTTTGGCCCAACAAGTCCACACCGCCCCGCCAAAGTGCAACCCACCCATACCCCTACCCCTTACCTACACTACGGACAATTTAGGATGGCCAATTCACCTGTGTTGGAGGGTTGGAGGATCTGAGGCTGAATAGGCTGGGGCTGTTTTCCCTGGAGCGTCAGAGGCTGAGGGGTGACCTTATAGAGGTTTACAAAATCATGGGGGGCATGGATAGGGTAAAAACACAGAAATAGAGAACACACACCAGATCATCAACGCCACACTCACAGGAATCCGATTCACTAGAGAGGAAGAAAAGGACAACCAACTCCCGTTCCTAGACGTGATGGTACAGAGAACACCGAACGGAGAATTCACCACAAAGGTTTACAGGAAAGCCACACACACAGACCAAGTCCTAAACTATGAAAGCAACCACCCCAACACACACAAACGAAGTTGCATCAGGACACTATTCAAAAGGGCCACAACACACTGCAGCACACCAGAACTACAAAAAGAGGAAGAGAAACACCTATACGATGTATTCACCAAAAACGGATACCCTCGCAATTTCATCAACAGATGCCTAAGGGAAAGACAACGGAACGAGGACATGCTGCAACCCAAAGGACTAGCCACACTACCATACATCAAGAGCATTTCTGAACTGACAGCCAGACTACTGCGACCACTAGGACTCATAACAGCACACAAACCAACAGCCACGCTCAGACAACAACTCACCAGAACAAAGGACCCGATACCAAACATGAGCAAAACCAATATAGTGTACAAAATCCCATGCAAGGACTGCACAAAACACTACATCGGACAAACAGGAAGACAGTTAACGATCCGTATACACGAACACCAACTAGCCACGAAACGACACGACCAGTTATCCTTAGTAGCCACACACTCAGATGACAAGCAACATGAATTCGACTGGGACAACACGACTATTATAGGACAAGCCAAACAGAGAACAGCCAGGGAATTCCTAGAGGCATGGCACTCATCCACAGATTCTATCAACAAACACATCGACCTGGACCCAATATACCGGCCACTACAGCGGACAGCTGGAACTGACAACCGGAAGCGGCAGAGACAAACCACTATAAATGCCGGAGGAAACATCACAGAAGCGCTTCACAGGAGGCTCCCAAGCACTGAGGATGTCCCCTAGACAGGGGACGAAACGTCTGCAACACAAATTCCCAGCTTGGCGAACAGAACCACAACAACGATCACCTGAGCTACAAATCTTCTCCCAAACTTTGAATGGATAGGGTAAATAGACAAAGTCTTTTCCCTGGGGTTGGGGAGTCTAGAACTAGAGGGCACAGGTTTAGGGTGAGAGGGGAAAGATATAAAAGAGACCTAAGGGGCAACTTTTTCACGCAGAGGGTGGTACGTGTATGGAATGAGCTGCCAGAGGAAGTGGTGGAGGCTGGTACAATTGCAACATTTAAGAGGCATCTGGATGGGTATATGAATAGGAAGGGTTTGGAGGGATATGGGCCGGGTGCTGGCAGGTGGGACTAGATTGGGTTGGGATAGCTGGTCGGCATGGGCAGGTTGGACCGAACAGTCTGTTTCCATGCTGTACATCTCTATGACTGTATAACTCAGTTTGTCTCTCTCCACAGATGTCACCAGATCTGGGGAGTTTCTCCAGCATCTTCTGGCTCTGTTTCAGATTTCTAGCATCTGTAGTTCTATGGTTTTATCCTGCAAGCCTGTATTTATTTGGAAAGGTGTTATTGAATTTGTTTGCAGTCCCCTAACAGGTAGTGTGTCCCAGATCCCATCCACTTGCAACAAAAGAGGATTGCTTTGTCTCACAGCATGGACAGAAGCAAGGCCAGTGAGAAGGGGTCCTGTTCAGATAGGTCCCGGGACATATTAGGGAGGTGCCAGAATTGTTCTCTGGGGACTCGGAGCTGGTCATCAATCGGGGCAAAAGTGAGGATTGCAGATGCTGGAAACCAGAGGTTAGATCAGAGTGGTGCTGGAAAAGCACAGCAGGTCAGGCAACATTCGAGGGCAAAGGCCCTTCATCGGGAAACAGGGGCTCCCGCTCCCACTTATAATCCAGCTCCCCTTATTGCTAAAGGGAGGACTGTGTGTGTGTGTGTGTGTGTGTGTGTGTGTGTGTGTGTGTGTGTGTGTGTCTTAGAGAGTGGTCTCTCAGAACCACCAGCGGCCCCAATGATTCTCTCCTCCTGTACAGAGTAACCAAAGGAGTAGAAAATCCCCTTCTGTGTTAGCGTACATTTCAGAAAGGTTAGTACTGAGGAGTGCCTTAAATCTCGCCGGAGTCGATCCTAAGTCTCAGTCCGCCTCATGATCATATGCATCAAACCAAAAATGCATGAGGTGTGGGAGCAGACGCAGGCCGTTCAGCTCATCTGCTCCACCATTCATTGAGATCAAGGGCTCATCTAATAATCCAACTGGTGGCATAGTCAACAGTGATGGAGGTTAATCAAAGATTACAAAGAGGTCTTGATCAACTGGGCCAATGGGCTGAGGCAGATGGAGTTTAACTCGGATAAATTTAAGATATTGCATTTTGATTAAAAGGTTACATTAGATTCCCTACAGTGTAGAAACAGGCCCTTCGGCCCAACAAGCCCACACCGACCCTCCGAAGAGTAACTCATCCAGATCCATTTCCCTCTGACTAATGCACTGAACACTCTGGGCAAGTTAGCATGGCCAATCCACCTAACCTGCACATCTTTGGACTGTGGGAGGAAACCGGAGCACCCGGAGGAAACCCACACAGACACGGGGAGAATGTGCAAACTCCACACAGACAGTTGCCCAAGGGTGGAATCGAACTTGGGACCCTGGTGCTGTGAGGCAGCAGTGCTAACCCAAAAGAAACGAGGGCAGGACTTATATAATAAATGGTAGGACTCAGAGTATAAATTAGAATCCCTACAGTGTAGAAACAGGCCCTTCAGCCCAACAAGTCCACACCGACCCTCCAAAGAGTAACTTACACAGACTCATTCCCCTCCCCTATATTTCCCCCGACTTATAACCTACACTATGGGCAATTTACCTAACCTGAACTGAATGTCTTTGGATCGTGGGAGGAAGCTGGAGCAAACCCTGTTTGTACCGGGAGAATGTACAGACAGACAGTTGCCCAAGGCTGGAATTCAAACTGAATCCCTGGCGCAGTAAGGTAGCAGTGATAGTGCCACTGTGCCACCCTAGTGATATCGAAGAGAGAATTGGAATTCAGGTATATAGTTCTTTTAAACTTTGTGTCACATTTCAACAGGGTGACTAAGATTGCATTTGACACATCTGCTCTCACCTGCTCAGACTTTTGAGTATAGGAGTTAGGACGTCAAGACACTATCGAGGCCTCTTCTGGAGGACTGTGTCCAGTTCTGGTCACCCTGCTACAGGAAGGATATTATGAAGCTGAAGAGGGTTCAGAAATGATTTACCAGGATGTCACTGGGACTGGACTGTTTGAGTAATAAGGAGAGTCTGGTGTGTAGGAGGTCGAGGGGTGACTGTTTTGAGATTCATAAAATCATGAGGGGCATAGGTAAGCTGAATAGCAAAAGGTCTTTTCACTCGGGTTGGTGAGTCCAAAACTTAGAGGGGCATATTTTTAAGTTGAGGCGAAGGATTTAGAAAGGGCCTGAAGGGTAATCTTTTCACACAGAGGGTGGTTCATGTGTGGAATGAATTGCCAGAGAAAGTGGTACAGTTACTTGTTTAAACGATATTTGGACAGGTACATAAATAGACAAAAGGTTGAGAGGGATATGGGCCAAATGCAGGCAAACAGGGGCTAGTTTTATTTGGGCTGAAGGGTCTGTTTACCTGCTGCAGGACTCTATGACTCACTTACCTGCCCTTTCCCCATATTTCATGATCCCATCACTGATTAAAAACTATCTATCTCAGCCTTTAATATACATAACAATGGAGCATCAACTGCCTTCTGTAGTAAAGAATTCCATGCAGATTCATATTGTCTGGGAGAAAAAAAAAACCCTTCCTTAATTCTACCCTAAATGTGCGACCCCTTATTCTGAGATTATACACTCACTGTAGTGATTGTAACGAGGTGGACCTCATAGAATCTGAGTTCCCTGATTGGGGCTATTAACCTGGTCCCAATCAGGGAGCCCTGGCTGACAGACAGAAACAGGAGTGTCAGGGGTTCTGTTCACTGAGAGCTGGCTCAGTGTAAAGGAATCTCTATGTGTGACTTGCTGACGGCTTACCAGTCTCTGTGGAGTTAGGTCAGTGATGATGAGAGTGGGCTTACTGATGTACCCATGCAAAAGTGCCTACTAGCTGAAGCCTAACAGGACTTCAAACAGGCACTACAACTGGCTTTATCACTGAGAATGCAGCAAGTGGAGCATATGAGTTGTAGAGTATTCCGATGGAAGAGGAGATCCTCACTACCCTGACTGAGCTTGGGGAACACCACTTGAGCGAAGGCCATTGCACAGTCTCACTCAGGACATCTCCTGAGCAGAGAAACTCCAGGTCAGCCTGCAGCGAAACCCCAAAACACAGCCAAGCCTAGGCCAAACGGTGAACATTTTCTTCAGGATCCAGGCTGTTTGTAGTTGCTGCCGGGATGTGGACTCGAGACAGCAAGACAGTCCCCACCAGGACCTGAAGGGAGTAGGGTAACACACACAGGCCGGTGTCCGGGAGAGTGCACACACCCTGGGCTGGAACAGTTAAGTTGCTTAGCAACATCCAGATCAGAACCAATCAAAATAAACACCTGGTTAAATGGTCACCTGGTTCGAATGGAGGTCGATACCCATGCGGCTGTATCAGTGATCACAGAACCAGTCTTAAACAAAATTTACTCTGGACTCCAACCCTTAAGTGTGTACAAGACCTGGGCTGGACTGAGAGCCTATTCAGGGACCCCTTACAGATTAAGGGACAACTTCAGTTCCGGTCTCTTCATTCCCACTGGTTCATTCCCACTGATTCTCATAACAGGCTCAGGGCCCAAGCTTGCTTGGTTGATAAAGGTTCACCCTGATTGGCTCAACATTTTTCAATTAGAAAATGGCTGCCTGAGTGAAATCCTAATTAAACACCTGGAAGGTTTTCAAGTATTTAGACTTCCAGAAGGCGTCCGACAAAGTACCTCACAAAAGGTCCCGAAGTGTTGGGGGTAGGAAATTGGCATGGATAGAGAATTAGCTAATGGGCAGGAAGCAACAGGTGCCGATAAAGGGCTCTCTTTCAGGTTGGCGACCAGTGGGGATCTACAGGGAGCAGTGCTGGGACCGTTTACAATATATTTCAATGAATTGAAGGAAGGAAGCAAATGTTTTGCAGCCAAATTTGTAGACAACACAAAAATAAAGTAGAAAGACAGGTGCTGAGAGGGATACAAACAGTTAATAGAGAGAGACTGACAGGTGAGGTGAACGAGCAGGCAATTGGCAAATGGAGTATAAAGTGAGAAAATACAAAGGGAGAACAAAAGGATATAATATTATTTAAATGAAGGGAAATTGCAGGAAGATGCAGCACTTGTGGGGACTTGCACATGAAAGCTAACACACAGGGGCAGTAGGTAATCAGGAATGGCCAATGGAATGTTGGCCCTTATGCGCTAACCCTCTTGAACTAAGAGTTTGGAAGTCCTACTGCAACTGTACAAGGTGCTGGTGAGACCACATCTGGAGCACTGCGAGCAGTTTGATTCCCCTGATTGAAGCAAAGATATTATTTCATTGGAGACAGTTCGGTGAAGGTTCACTGGATGATCCTTGGTATGGAGGGATTGTCTTATGAGGAAAGGTTAAATAGTTTGGGATTCTGCTCACTCGAGTTTAGAAGATTGAGAGGTGATCACATTGAATCATACCGGATTTTTAAGGGGCTTGATAGGTGCTCCGGTTTCCTCCCTCAATCCAAAGGTGTGTAGGTTAGGTGAATTGGCCATGCTAAATTGCCCCAGTGTACAGGGATGTGTAGGTTAGGTGCATTAGTCAGGGGTAAACGGGGAATGGGTCTGGGTAGGTTACTCTTGGGGGGCGGTCGGTATGGACTAGTTGGGCCAAATGGCCTGTTTCAACACTGTAAGGATTCGACGTTCCCCTCATGGGAGAGTCTAGGACCAGAGGACATAGTCTCAAGAATAAGGGGTGTCAATTTAAGATTGAGACGAGGAAGACTTTCTTCTCTCAGAGTGTTGAGTGTCTTTGAAACTCCTTACCACAGAGAGCTGTGGGGGCAGAGCCCTTGGGTATATTTAAGAATGAGACTCTTAGTTGGTCAGGGATCAAGGGTTACGGGGAAAGGGCAGGCAAGTGGACATGAGGGAAGTCTGATCAGCCATGATCCTTTTGCATGGTGGAGCAGGCATGAGGGGCTGAATGGCCTACTCCAGTTCTTATGGTCTTATGAAGAATACATGGGGAGATGGAGAACTCATGGAGGATATGGAGAATAGGATACATGGGGAGCATGAGGAAGAATGGGATGGTGGGGAATATTCGAGGGCATGGGAAACTGAGGCATTACTGAGGGGTTCTTTGGCGAGTGAGGGGCTCTTGCTGTTTGAGTCATATAATGTACGATTAACGGCAAAGTGCTCCATGGACTGACCCTGCAGCAGGCAAACACCATTCCAATGAGGACATTATGTTGTCGCACCGTGGCTCCGAGACACAAACGTTGCTTTGGTTTCTTGGATCATGAACAAGTTTTTTTCTAAAAAGGTAGACAAGCAGGAGGCTGGAAGAACACAGCAAGCCTCAGGAACCAGTGTTTCCCTGGAGCGTCGGAGGCTGAGGGGGTGACCTTATAGAGATTTACAAAATTATGAGGGGCATGGATAGGGTAAATAGGCAAAGTCTTTCCCCTGGGGTCAGGGAGTCCAGAACTAGAGGACATAGGTTTAGTGTGAAAGGGGAAAGATATAAAAGAGACCTCAGGGGCAACATTTTCACGCAGAGGGTGGTACGTTTATGGAATGAGCTGCCAGAGGAAGTGGTGGAGGCTGGTACAATTACAACAGTTAAGAGGCATTTGGATGGGTATATGAATAGGAAGGGTTCGGAGGGATATGGGCCGAGCGCTGGCAGGTGGGACTAGATTGGGTTGGGATATCTGGTCGGCATGGACAGATTGGACCGAAGGGTCTGTTTCCATGCTGTACATCTCTATGACGCTAAGTTAACGTTTCAAGTGTGACCCTTCTTCAGGAATGAGGGTAGGTGTAAGGGGAGCTGCAGGTAAAAGGGGGGGAAGGAGTGGGGGAGGGGCAGAGGGGTGGGGTAGTGATAACCCGGGTATTGGGTTATTGGTCGATGGCAGGAATGAATCCGCTCAGTAGCTAGAAGGAAGGGTCGGTCTGGAACGGAAGGGAGGGGGAAGGGACTGGAGAGGGATTCGGGGATGGATGGGAAGGGAGGTTATTTGAAATTGGAGAACTCAGTGTTGAGTCCTCCAGATTGTAGGTGGAAGAGGAGGCATTGTTCCTCCAATTTGCAGTTCGATTCGCTTTGACAATGGAGGAGATCAAGTATGGTCATGGTAAATCTCTCCTTTCCTATGGCTCAGGATCTACATTATGACCCTGCAATCTCCAGCAGTTTTAGGTCTTCATTACATCGCTGTGGAGCTGGTGAGAGAGACACCCTTTAGTGATTGGTTTTGGTTTGTTTCTTTTCTACCTGTTCAATGTTACTTTTGGCTGCTGACACGTGCAATACTCCTCAATCATCTCCTTGACGTGTTACTGTATGCCCGACAATAACTGCCTCTGAGTTGTATATTCTTTCAGCTTGCAATAAACAGAACTATGCCACACTCACACTGATCTCATCAGCCCAACATGATAAAGAGCTTTAAATTAAGAAGATTCGCGATTACAGTTAGAGAAGGGACAAGCTTAAATGAATTCTCCTTGTGTGAGATGGTATGTAATGTTTTCGTGTTAGAGTCATACAGCACGGAAACAGACCCTTCAGTCCAACTAATCCATGCCGACCATGTTCCCTAACTAAACCAGTCCCACTTGCCTGCATTTAGTCCATATCGCTCCAAACCTTTCTTATTGATCTGCTTATCCAAAATGTCTTTTAAAATGTTCTAACTATACCTGCATGCACCACTTTCTCTGGAAGTTCATTGCACACACTAACCACTGTTTAAAAAAAAATGTCGCCCCACACGTCTCTTAGATTTTTCTCCTCTCATATTCAAAAGTATGCTCCCAAGTTTTGAACTCCCCAACCTTGAGTAAAAGATCCTTGCTATTTCCCTTATCCATGCCCCTCATGATTTTGTTCAACACTATAAAGGTTACCCTCAGCCTCCGACAGTCCAGTGAAAGAAGACTCAGCCTATTTTTATCACTTGAATTCAAAGAGTTCAGGGTCACCTGCCTCCACCAACTCAGGCAGCAAATTCCAGAGACCGACTCATCCTCCATGTAAAGACTGTTTCCCTCACCTCTTTAATCCTTTTCCATTTTGCTCGAATCCACGATTCCTGGTCCTTAAACTCTCCGCCAAGGGAAACAGATTCTCTAGTCTACTCTATCTTGGACCCTCACAATCTGAAAGGCTTTTGATAACACCACCTACATTTCATTCCAAACCATTAATGTGCACCAGCACAACGAGGTCCCCAGCACCAATCCCTGTGGTGTTGTCCTGTCTGTGGGATGCAGGGACGGTGAAATCGAATGTGGTCAGTGTGAGATGAAGATTGAAGTCTCTGCAGAGGGATCCAGGTAGGTTAAGTGAATGGGTGAAAGAATTTGGCAGATGGAATATAATGTGGGGAAAATGAGAGTCACTTTGGCAGCAAGAAGGGAGGAGCTGAATATTTTTAAATGGAGAAAGACTGCAGAAAGTTACAGAGACTGACCCGGGAGTCTGGCCCATGAATCACAAAAAGCTAGCACCAAAATTCAGCTGGTGCCCGTCCCTAATTGGCCAGAAGGCAGTTGAAGAGTCAACCACAATGCTGTGGGTCTGGAGTCACATGTAGGATGACAAATTTCCTTCCCGAAAGGACATTAGTGAACCAGACAGGTTTTTCTAACAATTGGCAATAGTTTCATCGTCATCATTCGGTCGTCTAAAGAAAGACTTACTGGCCTTAGGGGCAGTCCAGAGAAGGTTCACCAGGCTACCTGGTATGGAGTGACTGACTTATGAGGAGAGGTTGAGTAGGTTGGGCCTGAACTCATTGGAGTTTTGAAGAATGGGAGGTGGTCTTATTAAAACTAACAAGATTCTTAGTGGGTTCAACAGGGTAGATATGAGGAGACTGCATCCCCATGTGGGAGAGTCCAGGTCCATCCCTATGTGGGAGAGTCCAGCGCAAAGTAAGCGGGTCACCCATTGAAGACAGAGATTAGGAGGAAGTTCATCTCTCAGAGGGGAGTGAGTCTGTGGAATTCTTTACCACAAAGGGCTGTTCAAGGCTGGGTCGTTAAGTAGGGTCATTCTAGCCTGTGATGGGATTTTCATCAAAAAAGGAACAAGGTTATGCTGGAGAGACAGGAAAGTGGAGTTGAGGAGGCAAAGGTTTCAGGTGGGCGGCACGGTAGCACAGTGGTTAGCACTGCTGTCTTACAGCGCCAGAGACCCGGGTTCAATTCCCACCTCAGGTGACTGACTGTGTGGAGTTTGCACGTTCTCCCCGTGTCTGCGTGGGTTTCCTCCCACAGTCCAAAGATGTGCAGGTTGGGTGAATCGGCCATGCTAAATTGCCCGTAGTGTTAGGTAAGGGGTAAATGTAGGGGTATGGATGGGTTGCGCTTCGGTGGGTCGGTGTGGACTTGTTGGGCCGAAGGGCCTGTTTCCACACTGTAATGTAATCTAATCTAATCAGGTGAGAGGGGAAAGATATAAAAGGCCTCTAAGGGGAAACTTTTTCATACAGAGGGTGGTACATGTATGGAATGAGCTGCCAGAGGAAGTGGTGGAGGCTGGTACAATTGTAACATTTAAAAAGGAACCTGGATGGGTATATGAATAGGAAGGGTTTGGAGGGATATGGGCCAGGTGCTGGCAAATGGGACTAGATTAGGATAGGATATCTGGTCAGCATGAACAAGCTCGACTGAAGGGTCTGTTTCCGTGCTGTACATCTCTATGACTTTATTATCAGATCTGTCAAGGTCTCGTTGAACAGTGGAGCAGACTTGATGGGCTGAGGTCTTATGGTCTAATGGTCTCATGACAAACTGTTGCAGATTGCAATGAGGATTTGGATTCGTAAAAGACCAAGCTACTGAACACTATTTCCACAGAACTGTAACACATTTAAGACCCCAGTTATGAGTATTATCTTAAGTATACACAGCAATAACATGCATTGAATAAACTGCCAATCCAACGCGAAAGACGCTTATTGATCAACGGTACAGGATGGTCTTCAGGCAAAAGTCTCTGACTGTGTGCTGGGAGTAACTTACGCAGAGTAGGTGCGGGTACGTTTGGTAGGGAGGGGACTGGGCAGATCCGCCAGTAGAGAGCTGTTTCGTTCCCATGTTTTGATGTTGTCACGGAGATACGATAGAGGCGGGGACACTGACGATTTGAGGGAGTGAGGCGGCTGTGAAGGTGACATCTCCCCCTGTTCCGATGACATGATGCTTTTCGTGAGGATTCCTTTCTGGGAAAGAACGAGAGGGACCAATGTTAGAATCCTATCTGCTCTTTCTCGCCCTCCCTGAAACCACACCACTCATCATCCTCACTGGAGGGCAGTAACAGCCCTACCCTGGCCCTCCCCCACAGGTGTCCACTAGGAGGTGCTCAAGGGCTATCGTCCTACAACTCTCCAAACCCTTATCGAGTCTCCAGTCCTGTCCACTCTTCGCTGTTTCTCTCTGCCTCTCGCTCACTTAAAACTCTCTGAAGCCATGTTTCCATGACTCTAGTAACTTTGACATTGTGGGAAAAGATTTGCTAACCCACGACAGGCCCACAAAAGCAAAATTGGCCAAACTGTACCAGAACACCCAGAATTCCCCAGCAGCTCACAAGCCGAATCGGACAGCCCACACAGACAAGGGGATCCACTTTAAGCTCCCATGGACATGACAGAGCACCACAGATATCTCAAAGGCCTAAGGGCAGTTTTACAACCCAGCAATACCAAGGCCACACAAAGAGCAGGTCAGACAGACAGGCACCAGTAAGGACATGCTCCAGGAACAGGACAATGGAAGCACCTCACCACTTTAGAGGGGACATTAACACCCACTTGTGAAGAGGAATGGAACCATCGATACTGTCAGGTTGTTGCATTGTGTGAAGGAACAAGACATTCATTGTTTTCCAATTAGCATCCTTGTAACTAGATTACTCCATTTCCAGATACATTGTAGTTTCCCATTTCATTGTGCAGCATTATTATAAAACTGGTCTCATCCTCGGCTCTGGGAACAGAACTCTGATCTACCTGTACAGACTGTCAGTTCTGTGTCAGCTGGTCTGCTTTCTCTTCCAGCGATATCGCTTGCAATAAACCGTTTGTGAATTTCACTTCGAGCTGTGTGGTTTGTGATCTCTAACCTGTTGGGCAAATTTCTCCGACAGATACCCAACTGGAAAGGCCTTTGTCATTGCTGCACTTCATTGGCACAGATTCATTTCCCTATGAATTCCCCTAATCCACCTCCATAACTTGACCTCTCAACCTCATCACCTGGCAGAGAGACTGAGAGAGAGACAGAGAGTGAGAGAGAGAGAGCAAGAGAGAGAGAGAGAGAGAGAGACAGGAGACCTTTGGGGGGGGGGGGGGAGAGAGAAAGAGACACCAAGGCCAAGAGAGAGAGAGAGATGAAGAAGCAGTGCCTTGAAAGCTAGTGCTTCCAAATAAACTTGTTGGACTATAACCTGGTGTTGAGAGTGTAGTGTTGAAAGAGCACAGCAGATCAGGAATCCTGATGAAGGGCTTTTGCCCGAAACGTTGACTCTCCTACCCCTCGGATGCTGCCTGACCCGCTGTGCTCTTCCAACACCACATTCTTGACTTTAATTTCCAGCATCTGCAGTCCTCACTTTCTGGTAATAACTTGGCGTTGTATGATTTTTAACTTTGTCCAACACCAGCCCCTCCAAATCGAGAGAGAGAGAGGAGAGATAGTGACCAGGTTAGAGAGGGATCAAAGACTGAGAAAGAGAAAGAAAGGGAGTGGTACAGAGAAAGAGAGACCAAGGAATATCACATGAAGCCAAACAGACGAGTGCTCTGGACCAGGAACCAGATTGGTCACATTGGGCCCACTGTAGACTCAGTGAGTGCACACAGGGAGCTAGTCAAATGTTACATGGATCCGAACGTGGATGGTGAAGTTTGAAACGAGACCAGTTCGCTGACGGTTAACTTATTCACAAAATGAATCTTTACAAGTGTCTGCCATTGGGGTACTCACCCAGTGTTCCAACGGTCTCTCTTTATGTGTACTCAAGGTACTCAATCAATCAATCAATCTCCTCCACCCGTGTATCTTTGGCCTCATCAGTATAACTAATGATACACACCGAGCACCAGCGTTTGGGATTCAGGGGCTTTCTGTTCAGTTTCTAACAATGGCACGGTGTTGCACGTGGGTAGACTTGCCAAGACCTGGAAGCTGCAGTTAGGGAGAGGCCCATTAGGTAAAACTGAGTACTGGCTTTGTCAATGCACTGGGATTACTCCATCTCACATCATCACTTACAAAGCAACATATGTCCCTTAGCTCTACCTTGCCTCAAATTCATTCACCAGAAAGCAGGGACTCAGCTCTGTATTAAACTCTCCTCGACTAATGTCAGAATTCCTGGAGGCTTTGCTACACGAACTGTTCCAGTTCCTGGACTTTTGGCCAGTAAATCCAGGTTAGTACCTGGAGGCTCCCGGGCAACTCGACCTGGAAACGAGAGAGGTATCACTGACAGTCCTCCTGAACTGATCCAGTTACAGCTCGAGAGATAGAGAGAGAAAGAATGAGAGACAGGGGGACGGAGAAAGAGGGAGACAGAAACAGGGAACAGAGAGAGGCAAAGAAAGAGAGATATATACAAAGGGAGAGCGATTGAGTGACAGAGAGAGAGAAAGAGACAGACTGAGAGGGAGACAGAGACTCAGAGAGAGCGAGAGAGGGAGAGGGAGATGTGGAGAAAGACAGCGAGAGATGTGGAGAGAGACAGAGAGACACAGAGAGGAAGAGACTGTGAAAGACCGAGTCAGAGAGAGAGCGATGTTTGGAGAGGGAGAGACTGAGAGTCAGGATCACAGAGAGAGAGTGAGCTACAGAAAGAGAGAAACCAAGGGAGTGAAAGAGAAAGAGAGACAAAGAAAGAGTGAGACAGCCAGAGAGAGAGACCAACAGAGAGAGAGAGACCAACAGAGAGAGAGAGAGAATAATGACCAGAGAAAGAAAAAAAGGACAGGATGTGGTAGACAGAGTGAGACAAAGAGAGATCACATACAAAGCAGACAGTGGGTGATACAAATGGCCTCCATTTCCCCTCAGCAATGGGAACTGCAGGTTGGGCTACTTCCTCAGGTCATATTGCCCACTTCAGAACATCACCTACTCACAGGGAATTCAAGGAGCAGGGGTGAACTTGATTTAGAGGCACTGCTTCTCGAAATAGGCCTGAGGAAGCATGGGAGCTGGGTGAATGTAGAGGCTGGCAGTCTATAAGGCCTGCCTCTCTGGGCTGGAATATGGGCCCATTCTATTCTGGGCTGTTGGGGCCCCTTGCACTCACCCTTATCCCTTAACCCACTGACCATCTCCCAAATCTGCACAAACCCTTACACATCCCTTCCCAACATTCCATACACCCAACTCTACCTTTTCCATATCTCCACAAACTTCCAAAACCTCCCAAGCGTTCTTCATCTTGTCCTTTCAGCATCTACTAAGTACAGAAGCAATGGGCTATATAATATAACACTAGCAAGGCTTGGTATGCTCATAAAACTTCCAAATAAGCAAAGGGACATTCAAAATCCCCTTAAAAAAAAAGTCACAAGCTCATAAAACTATCAAATGTGACATTCATACTCACATCAGAAAAAGAACATAGGTTTACCCAGCACCAAGTGGGTGAGGTTCAGCCTGAAGGACAGCAAGGGAGACACACACAAAACAGAGAGGAAGAAAGGCAAAAGGAGGAAGTGTTTGGTGGGAGGAGGGAGACAAAGCAATGACAAACAGAGGTGCACACATGGAGATAATAAGCTGGTGGGTATATCCAAGGGACAACTAAGAAAACGACAGAGAATCTTTTCTTATCCATTCACAGGATGTGGAAGTTGATGGCTCAGTTAGTATTTATTGACCAGAGGGCAATATAGAGTTAACTACATCGCTGTGGGTCTGGAGTTGCATGTTGGCCAGACTAGGTAAGGACGGCAGATTTCCCTCCTTAAATTCATTCATGAAACATGATGGTCTATTCCCCCATTCATTAGATTCTTAATTCCAGGTTTTGCTTTTTTTTTCCCCCGTTGACTTCAAATTCTGCCATTGGTGGGATTACGAACTGAGTTTGCCCTCTGGGCATTACCTGGGTCTCTGGATCAATCATTTAGCAGTAACGCCAGGAGGCCATCAGCCTACCTGGTCCAAGATGTAAAAAGTGAGGAAGTTAAAGTGAAGGGTAAATAAGGAGAACAAACAGAGTGAGAAGTCTTCCAGAGAGGAGAGCGTTTCTCGCGCACAGCCGCTGAGATCCGACTGCAGAGCTGGTGCCAGGATTCTCTCAGGCTGCATGTCTGCTCCAGCTGAATACGTGCTGCAGTTTGAAATTCCCAGACCCTCCCTCCTCCAAGGGATTAACCTTGGTAGCAGATAGAGGTCTTTAACCCCCTCGAGAGTCTCATCAGCACAGTGCAGACCTCTCTGTCTCTCTCTCTCTCTCTCGCTACATTACACAGCTGGAAAAGGAGCAACCAGACTGAAGAAGAAAGGCAGATACAGCAGCCAGAAAAAGATCCCAAAGAAGGAGAGAGAGAATGTGTGAGAGAGAGGGAGAGAGAGAGAGAGAGAGAGAGAGAGAGAGAGAGAAAGGGGGAGAGGGGAGAGAGAGGGGGGAGAGAGAGGAGAGAGAGGGGGAGAGAGAGAGAGAGAAAGGGGAGAGGGGAGAGAGAGGGGGGAGAGAGAGGGGAGAGAGAGGGGGAGAGAGAGAGAGAGAGAGAGAAAGGGGAGAGGGGAGAGAGAAGGGGGAGAGAGAGGGGAGAGGGGGAGAGAGAGAGACAGGAGAGCGAGAGCGAGGGGAGAGGGAGAGAGAGGGGGAGGGGGAGTGAGAGAGAGGGAAGAGGGGGTGATGGGGGAGTGAGAGAGGGGGAAAAGAGAAGGGGTGAGAGAGAGGGTGAGGAGAGAGAGAGGGAGAGACTGTGTGTGTGTGTGAGAAAAAGAGTGAGAGAGAGTGTGTGTGTGAGAGAGAAAGGGGGAGAGAGTGTAAGAGAGAGAGTGTGAGAGGAAGTGAGTAAGAGAGAGATTGTGAGAGACAAATGTGAGAGAGTGGAAAATCTCAGCAGGTCTGGCAACATCTGTGGACAGAAATCAGGGTTAATGCTACGGATGCAGTGACCCTTCCTCAGAACTCTCTGTTTTTCAGAGAGAGTTATACAGAGTGACTCATTGACAGCACAAATGTGGCACACACAGTGAACAGAAGCAGGGCAGGTCATTCAGCTCCTCAAGCTCGCTCTAAACTTCAATAAGATTATGGTTGATCTTGTCTCTCAATGCTATCTTTGCAAAAACCTATCGCTCGGAGTCTGGAACATACTGCAGAGAGTGGTGGGTGTGTGGAATGCACTGTCAGCGGTGCCAGAGACATTAGGGACATTTAAGTGACTGTTGGACAAGCACGGGGACGGCAGTAAATTGAGGGGGGGCTGTGGGTTAGGTTGACCTTAGATTAAGATAGATGCTCGGCACATTGTGGACCGAAGGGCCTGTACTTTTCCATGTTCTATGCACCTCTTGCCCTCAACGTGAGAGAATTCCAAAGATTTGCAACCGTTCAAGTGAAGAAACTATTCATTGTTTTAATCCTAAATGGCCGACCTGCTGGTGGGAGGCTGTGACCCCTCTGACAGAGAGGTGACGAGGCACTGGCTTCTCGTTTGCCCCCCAGCTCACCTGATGAAAATGTACCAGAAACTAACTCAGACCGGGGACGGTAAACTTACCACCAATCGATGCCAGGCAGTCCCGCCATTGCCAATTCCATTCAGGTCTTACCTTAGATGCCCAGTGTAGTCGCCTGTTTCAGACAGACAAATTGGCATCACGGGACCGACAAGTGAGCTGTTAGGGACAGACTGCTCCGCCCAGTGGCGAGGGGCCTACAGACAGTTTCTGGAACTTTCTCCGCAACCCTTGTTCCTTCCAATCCACTACAAGAACACGGGTCACAGCCCATTAGATATCACCAAGTGCCAAACAATAGCCTAACACCAGTGTGAGATTCTAACCAGTGCCCATCGACATTCAGTAGCATGACCATTGCTGGAAACCCCATTATCAACAATATCCTGGACAATACCATCAACACGACTGTGGATTAGTACTGTAGCTACAAAAACCCGTCAGAGGCTGGGAATCCTGCAGTGAGTAACTCACCTCCTGGCTCCACAAAGCCCCTGTCCACCATTACAAGATGCGAGTCAAGAGTGGAACACTCCCGCTCCATCAGCACACAAGGAACTTGACACCATCCAGGACGTGAATTGGTGGCACGACCCACTTGACTGGCCCCACATCCACAAACATCCACTCCCTCCATCAGCGACGCTCAGTAGCAGCAGGGTGTACCATCAACAAGATGCGCTGCAGAAATTCACCACAGATCCTCAGACAGCACCTTCCAGACCCACGGCCACTTGCATCCTGAAGGACAATACATGGGAACACCAACCCCCTGCAAGTTCCACCCAAAGTCAATCATCGTCCTGATTTGGAAATATATCACCATTCTTTCAGTGTCACGGGGCCACAACCCTGGAACTAAGGGCATTGTGGGTCGAAAAGTGTGGCGCTGGAAAAGCACAGCAGGTCAGGCAGCATCCGAGCAGCAGGAGAGCCTTTGTTTTGGGCATAAGCCCTTCATCAGGAATGCGCAATTTGGGTCCACTCACAGCAGGGGGACTGAAGCAGTTCACGAAGGCAGCTCCCCACCACCTTCTCAAAGGGGCAACTAGGGATGGGCAACAAACGCTGGGTCAGCCAGTGGCACTCACATCCTATGAAATAATGTAATAATAAAAGAGGATAGAGATGCTGCACAGATAAGGAGAGTTAGGGGAGTGTAATGGGGTAATTGGGATTGTGAAAGGGGGTGATGTGTACATTTGGGATGGCAGACTGATGAGCTGAAGTTAGTCCCGGGTCATCTTCATCAAAGGCCGGAATACTTGACCCCAGCGCTGAACTGATTTCTCACGAGATTGCCCGAACTGATTGGGATGGGGGAGTTCGAAGGAATGAAGTGAGAAGGTTGGAAAGGGATTTGAAAGAGCGAGTCATCATCGTCTTACCAGACCTTAGGGCTGTTCTCTCATGAGAGAGAGAGATGACTGATGGTGATTTAACCGGAGGGTCACTGCCTCAGGTGAGAGGAGAGGGCGAGAAGAAAAATCTTTCACAGTGACCTCAGCTGGGCGGTGGGAATTGAACCCACACTGTTGGCGTCACACTGCTTCTCGACCCAACTGTCCAGTCAACCGAGCTAAACTAACCCCCAGGATCTGACACAATTCCTTGCCAGTTGACAGTCCTCATGACTCAGAGACTTATCCAATCTGAAGCTGGCCAAGACAGAGCAGAAATATGTCCAAGATCCAGTTCTCGAATTTACAGTTGGGCATTTAGGGGATACATTCAGTCTTAGGGATTGGGATCGGACCCCAAAAATTCCAGTTAACCATTTCCGGCTGCCGGAATGGTGCATCAGGTGTGATGGCCCCCCGCAGTCGACCAGCAGTAATGACGCAGTGTCAAGGGTCAGCCATCGTCTAGATTAGAGCGGTGCTGGAAAAGCACAGCAGGTCAGGCAGCATCCGAGAAGCAGGAAAATCGACCTTTCGGGCAAAAGCCCTTCATCAGGAATAGGATCAGCCATATCCAAGCCTAGGTAAGTGGAACCGAAGCTCAGCAAGTCATAGGCCAAGTCGAAACCAGCAGCCTGGGATCTGAGAAGGAGGGACGGAACAAAAAGGGGAAGTAAATTAATTCAATGAAGAGCAAGAGAAATCTGAATGAATTGGCCCTTCTTTCCATCCCAGCCAGTGCCCTACATCACAATGGATCCTAGCAACAGACTGTAGCGATGGCATAGCAACAGCATAGATCAGAATAATAATGAGAGTATCCAGCCTTTATTACCCACGAGCAATAACACGATTTCTCTGCTGCTCCCCTCAGAGAGAGAAGTGCCAAGTTATGGACAAATTGCAGGCCACAACACAAACACTCCCCCTACAGCTGTGAGCATCTTCGTTCCAGACGACAGGGAAGCCAGTCCAACAGAACAGGAAGGATTTTCGAGCTTCCTTCCGCCCGTACAATGAGAACAGGACCACACACAAACACACATCAACACAAAGACGATTAATTAACCAGAACGCAGAGCAGTTTCTAATAGCCAAGACAGGATTTGAACCCTGCACCTTCTCAGTCAGAAAGCTTTAGGCTCACTTACAGGAAGGATATTATCAAGCTGGAGAGGGTTCAGAAGAGATTTACAAGCACGTTACCCGGAATGGGGAGGGGTTTGAGTTATAAAGGGATCGGCTGGGACATTTTTCATTGGAGCATAGGAGGTTGAGGGGTAACTTTATAGAGGTTTATAATATCATGAGGGGTATAGTAAAAGTAAATATCAAAGGTCTCTTCCCAAGAGTGGGGGATTTCAAAACTAGGGCGTATTTTTAACGTGAGAGGAGAAAGATTTAAAAAGACACGAGGGCAATCTTTTTGTACACGGAGAGTGGTTTGTGCGTGGAATGAACTTCCAGAGGATGTGTGTACAGTTACAACGTTCAAAAGACATTTGGATAAGTTCATGAATAGGAAAGGTTTAGAAGGATATTAAATTTTTTGAGGATGTGACAAAACACATTGGTGAAGGTAGAGGAGTGGATGTGGTGTACATGGATCTCAGCGAGGCGTTTGATAAGGTTCCCCATGGAAGCTCATTCAGAAAGTAAGGAGGTATGGGATACAGGGAAACCCATCTGTCTGGATACAGAATGGCTGGCCCATAGAAGACAGAGGGTGGTGGTAGATGGAAAGTATTCAGCCTGGAGCTCAGTGACGAATGGTATTCCGCAGGGATCGGTTCTGAGACTCTGTTGTTTGTGATTTTTATAAATGACTTGGATCAGGAAGTGGAATCCCTCAAAGTTGCCACCCTGGTTGATAAGGTTGTTAAGAAGGAGTATGGTATGTTGGCTTTCATTAGCGGATTGAGTTTGTGAGCCGCTAGGTTATGCTGCAGCTCTAAAGAGTTCTGGTTAGACCACACTTGGAATTAGCAAGTTTTGAGAAGATTTGTAGCTCAGGTTGACGTTCTGGATGTAGGTTTGCTCGCTGAGCTGGAAGGTTCATTTTCAGATGTTTTGTCACCATACTAGGTAACATCTACAGTGAGCCTCCGGACTGGTGTTCCCTGCTTTCTGTTTATATGTTTGGGTTTCCTTGGGGTGGTAATGTACATTTCCCATGGTGATGTCATTTCCTGTTCTTTTTCTCAGGGGTTGGTAAATGGGGTCCAACTTGGAATATTGTGTTCAGTTCTGGTTGCCTCATTATAGGAAGGATGTGGAAGCTTTAGAAAGGGTACAGAGGAGATTTCCCAGGATGCTGCCTGTACTGGAGGTCATGTCTTAAGAGGAAAGGTTGAGGGAGCTAGGGATTTTCTCACTGGAGCGAAGAAAGATGAGAGGTGACTTAATAGAGGTGTACAAGATGATGAGAGGTATAGATACAGAGGATAGCCAGAGATTTTTTTTCCCAGGGCAGAAAATGCTATTGCGAGGCGGCATAATTTTAAGGTGATTGGAGGAAGGTTTAGGGAGGTGTCTGAGGTAGGTTCTTTACTCAGAGAGTGGTGGGAGTGTGGAATGCACTGCCAGAGGTGGTAGTAGCGTCAGATACATTCGGGACATTTAAGTGACTATTGGATAGGCACATGGATGATAGAAAAATGAAGGGTCTGTAGGTTAGTCTGGTGTTAGAGTAGGATGAAAGGCCAGCACAGCATTGAGGGCCGAAGGGCCTGTACATTGCTATACTGTTCTATGTTCTATGATATGGGCCAGGAACAGGCAGGTGGGACTAGTTTAGTTTGGGATTATGGTTGGGCATGGACTGGTTGGACCGAAGGGTCTGTTTCTGTGCTGGATGATGATGACTACTGTGAGGCCAAAGATTCACTTTGTCTGCAGGAGGCAAACTTCCAAATGTGATGACATCAGGCATAGAGTCATCGACAAGATTAGAGTGGTGCTGGAAAAGCACAGCAGGTCAGGCAGCATCCGAGGCAGCCCTTGGCTCCTGCCTGAAACGTCGATTTTCCTGCTCCTCAGATGCTGCCTGACCTGCTGTGCTTTTCCAGCATAACTCTAATCTTGACTCTGATCCCTAGCATCTGCAACACTGACTTTTGCCTTAGAGTCATAGAGCACAGAGAGGCCGTTCGGTCCATTGGGTCTGCACCAACCTAACTAGATAAATCCCATTTTGAGATGCTTGTTGTTACCCTGGCCCTTCTCCCACCCCACCATTCCGTCTCCATTTCTCTCCCGAAGGTGGTGACCTGTGCTGGGGAAAAGCAAGTTTCCATGACTTAGGACTCCATCGTGGGCTGGAGACTCCCAGGGTGACAACAAGATTGCCTTCAGAATGCCCTCAAACCCTTGATAAGGGGACTGAGTGATGGAGAGACAGCACCATAGAAACATAACCCATAATTCCTTCAAATTCGCCTTCCTCCCCCAGCCCCAACGCTTACCCCTCCCTCCGTCACTTTCAACAACCACTCTCCCTTTGAGCCAAAGATTGAAGAGAACGGTTCCAGGGATGAGAAACTTTGGTGATGGAGATGGTTGGGTGAAGTTGAAGAGATTTTGATGGGGGTGTTTCAAATGCTGTGGGGTGTGGACAGAGGGAGTAAGTGTTACCCACCGATGACAGTAGAGGCCACAGATTGAAAATAACAGGCAAACAAAAAAAAAACAGCAAATAGGATGAGAGGAAAACTTCCCTCACACACTCAGTGGCTCGGGTCTGAAATGGACTGCCGAAGAGTGTGGGGGAAGCAAGTTCAATTGAGGTTTTCAAAAGGGAACTGGACAGTTATTTAACGAGGAAGAACACTCAGGGATGGCAAGTCAAAATGAATCAAGAACCAGGAAGAGATAAACAGAAACACACAAAAAGTGCTGGAGAAACTCAGCAGGTCTGGCAGCATCTGCGGAGAGAGAAACAGGGTTAATGCTTCAAATCCAATATGACTTTTCTTCAGAACTTGGCTGAGTGGGCTCCTCCTGCTCTGTTAACAATTCGGTGATTCTGCTAAAGCTGGCCTTTTCCCCTTTTGAGAGAGAAAGCTGCAACTGGCCCATCACTCAGGAAGACAAGACTGGCCTCCATGTTAGCATGGGTCAAAGGTTGGTTGCCAGGGTGCAGAAGGTGATTGAGCAGCTAAATGGGGCAATCCTGAGGAGTGCCACAGGTTACTGAGTGAGTTGACCATGTGGTGCCTCAGGGACCGGGGTGGACCCAGTGTCACAATCAGCCAAAATATCCTGGATCAGCCTTTCAGTCTGTGGAACTCAGTGAGCAGTGCAGACTGCCTCACTGAATATATTCAAGTCTGAGTTAGAGAGATTTTATATGAGCAGGGAGTCAAAGGTCAAAGGGGATAGGCAACAAAGTAGACCTGGAGTCATGCTCAAGTCAAGCACGATTTTAATCGAATAGTAGGGCAGGCTGAAGGGGCTGAATGGCCTACTGCTCCTGGTTGCTGTGAGATGGGAGGATAAGAAACATTGGTTAGAAGGGGATATCAACGCAAGTGGCTTAGAGGCAGAGAGTTAGTGTAAATGCCTAATTAATGATCTAAATCAGATACAGGAAAGAGACGCCACGGTTCCCCAAGGGGAGACAATGATGAAGAACAGCGACCAAAGCTAAACGAAACAAAGAAAGGCCTGATACAATTGACTGAGTTGTTCGAGGCTGTGGATTACCAGTCAACAACAACAACAACAACAACAACAACTTTCTACTTATATAGCACCTTTCACATAATAAAGGATCTCAAGGTGCTTCCCAGGAACATTCCAAAAGCAGATCTCCTGGGTGGGTCACACCGATCGTACCCCAGACTCCTGAAACAAAAGCTCAGCTCAGTGCTCAGTCACAATGGAGGCTCCCAGGAGGCCAACAC
Organism: Chiloscyllium punctatum; assembly: GCF_047496795.1. NCBI lineage: Eukaryota > Metazoa > Chordata > Chondrichthyes > Orectolobiformes > Hemiscylliidae > Chiloscyllium > Chiloscyllium punctatum. The sequence continues at coordinate 79,935,282 of NC_092756.1, read as the reverse complement.
AAGTGTCTTTGGAATGGTGAAGGGGTAGGCTCTTCAAACATCCCTGAAGAGCTTCAACAACATTCTCCCCGTGTCTGCGTGGCTTTCCTCCGGGTGCTCCGGTTTCCTCCCACAGTCCAAAGATGTGCAGGTCAGGTGAAGTGGCCATGTTAAATTGCCCGTAGTGTTAGGTGAAGGGGTAAGTATAGGGGTATGGGTGGGTTGCGCTTCGGCGGGTCGGTGTGAATTTGTTGGGCCAAAGGGCCTGTTTCCACACTGTAGGTAATCTAATCTAACCCCCCTGCCAACTCATGGAAGTCCGTGGCCGACCGAAACGGAGAAGGAAGGAGTTGAGACCGAGTGTTGGGAATGTGCAGGAGGGAACGCATACACCTCCAAAAAGCCCACCCGCCCCAACTTTCAAACACCTCCGCGTGTGTGGTCGAGTCTGCAGCTCATGCATTGGACTATCAACAGTCTCTGAATCAAGTGAACCGGAGTGGAAGCAAGGGACCCAAAAGAGTGACCCAAGGAGGAGACAAAACAAAAGTTAGGCAACAGGAGAAAAAGATTGCTCTTTTATAAACCATCTTGATATTTATCCCAGAGAGCTCAGTCAGCCTCAGGAAGAGATAGGATACCATAGTGACAGTCAGTGGACACATTGAGGAATTACTGGGAGGATAACACAGTGTCCACCTTCAAAAGAACAGATGCCACAAAGATAGACTAATCAATTATTCTTCTTTTCCAGAGAAAATGACACAATCAAACAGCTCGAGTAAACTGGAAGATTATTTGGTTGACTGAAGATGTTACCTAGTAGGGAAGGCTCACGCTAGACTCCCCCCTCCCTGGGCTCCCAAAACGATGATGAGGGCCCCCGAGGTGAATGTAAAATGGTACAGCACAGGAATGGGCCCTTCGGCCCATGATGTTGAGCCAAGCAAGACATCCAATTAACAAGGTCAAAGTGTGTGGTGCTGGAAGAGCGCAGTTGACGTTTCGGGCATAAGCCCTTCATCAGGACTGACCTCATTCCTGATGAAGTGCTTATGCTCGAAACGTCGATTCTCCTGCTCCTCAGATGCTGCCTGACCAGCTGTGCTTTTCCAGCAACCACACTCTTCGACTCTAATCTCCAGCATCTGCAGTCCTCAGTTTTTCCTGTCAAATTAACAAAGTGAAGCTCCCACAAACAGCAACGTGAGAATGACCAGAGTAGTCAGTTATTCTTAATGTCGGCCAAGAGAGAGAGAGGTCAGGGAAGAACCCACCAAATCTTCAACCCAAGAGGATACAAGTGATCTTAGTTTCAGGTCTCATTCAAAAGACCATCCGTTTGAAAAGGGACTGAATTCTACGACCTCCTGAGCCACGATCATCTCGAAGGTTCACTCAAGAAGGGTCACTGGACCCGAAAGGTTAACTCTGCTTTCTGTCCACAGATGCTGCCGGATCCTGCTGAGTTTCTCCAGCAATTTCTGCCTTTGTCTGTCTGACTCACCCACTGACTCATTGGGAATGATTGTAAACCCAGCTCAGGGGGTCACAGACTTGACATCTGACACGTCCAGTCCGGTGTGGAATTTCAGTCAGCAAACCCAAGTGTCCCAGACTGTCATAGAGTCATAGAGATGTACAGCACGGAAACAGACCCTTCGGTCCAACCCGTCCATGCCGACCAGATATCCCAACCCAATCTAGTCCCATTTGTCAGCACCTGGCCCATATCCCTCCGAACCCTTCCTATTCATATACCCATCCAAATGCCTCTTAAATGTTGCAATTGTACTAGCCTCCACCACATCCTCTGGCAGCTCATCCCATACACATACCACCCTCTGCGTGAAAAACCTGCCCCTTAGGTCTCTTTTATATCTTTCCCCTCTCACCCTAAACCTACGCCCTCTAGTTCTGGATTCCCCGACCCCAGGGAAAAGACTTTGTCTATTTATCTTATCCTTGCCCCCCATAATTTTATAAACCTCTATAAGGTCACCCCTCAGCCTCCGACGCTCCAGGGAAAACAGCCCCAGCCTGTTCAGCCTCTCCCTGTAGCTCAAACCCTCCAACCCTGGCAGCATTCTTGTAAATCTTTTCTGAACCCTTTCAAGTTTCACAACATCCTTCCGATAGGAAGGAGACCGGAGTTGCAAGCAATATTCCAAAAGTGGTCTGACCAATGTCCTGTAGAGCCGCAACACGGCCTCCCAACTCCTGTACTCAATACTCTGACCAATAAAGGAATCCAAATGCCTTCTTCACTATCCTATCTACCTGCGACTCTATGAGCCAACTAAAGGAGTTGGAGAAAGTTGGTGGTCCTGAGGGTTTGGACCTGGCCACAGTCTAAGCAACAGCCAACCCTGAGGGGCACCAGGTGGCACAGTCAGAAAGCACATGATTGATGCTTCATGCACAAAGATGAGGGAAGCTCGACTCTTCTGAAATGGCCAAGCAAACCATCCAAGACACGGGCAAATAGAGACGGCTAACAAATGCTGCCCTGTCAAACCCCTATGGAAAGGTTTTCTAAACATCCTCTATACCATTTCCCTGCTAAATTTGATTTTATTTTGTTATTAGGTTGTAACATGGTTTTAACCAGATTCCTTACACAATGTACGGAGTTTCCAATGCAAGTCACATTGTTATTCAACCTTCAGTCAGACCAGCATTTATTGCCCGTCCCTAGTTGCCCCTTGTGAAGGTGGGGGGTGAGCTGCCTTCTTAAACTGCTGCAGCCCACCTGCTGGGGGTTGACCCACAATGCCCTTAGGGAGGGAATTCCACGATTTTGACCCAGCGACAGCGAAGGAACGGTGAGATATTTCCAAGTCACATGGTGAAGGGTTTGGAGGGGAACTTGCAGGGGGTGGTGTTCCCATGTATGTGTTGTCCTTGTTCTTATAGTTGGAAGTGGTCACGGGTTTAGAAGGTGCTGTCTAAGATCGTTGCTGAATTTCTGTGGTGCATCTTATCGTTGGCACACATCTGCTGCTACTGAGCGTCAATGGTGAAAAGAGTGGATGTTTGTGGGTGTGTTGCCAGTCAAGCATCCTTGGACTTCAACAGTTTCCTCATCTCCCCTTCCCCCACCTCACCCTAGTTCCAAACTTCCAGCTCAGCACTGTCTCCTTGACTTGTCCGGACTTGTCCGACCTGCCTATCTCCTTTTCCACCTATCCACTCCACCCTCACCTATCACCTTCATCCCCTCCCCCACTCACCCATTGTACTCCATACTACTTTCTCCCCACCCCCACCCTCCTCTAGCTTATCTCTCCACGCTTCAGGCTCACTGCCTTTATTCCTGATGAAGGGCTTTTGCCCGAAACGTCGATTTCGCTGCTCCTCGGATGCTGCCTGAACTGCTGTGCTCTTCCAGCACCACTAATCCAGAATCCTGGATAGTGTCAGGCATCTTGCGTGTCGTTAGAGCCACACCCATCCAGGCAAGTGGGGAATATTCCATCACTCTCCTGACTTGTGCCTTGCATATGGCGGACAGGTTTTGGGGAATATTACTCACCGCAGTATTCCCAGCCTCTGACCTGCTCTAGACCCCAAGTATTAATATAGTGGGTCCAGCTAAGGAAAAGGTAACAAAACGAGGAAAAATGTAATGGGAGTAAATGTGTATAATAAAGGAGAATTGGGTGGTGGGGAGGGGGGGGGGGGGGGGGGGGGGGGGTGTTTGTATATTGTACAAATGCCAGTAGAAACCAGATGGGCCAAAAGCTCTGTTTCTGTTAAAATTCAGTGTAAGTTCATAAAATGCTCTGAATTCCTCCCACACAACATGTCTTTTTGACTGTTCATTTTGAACAGGAAAAGCACACGACAGACTCCTTGCTCCCAGCCTTATTTCGCTTCCACTGGCTCCAATTAAAGCTTGTGTCAAAATCCTTGTGTCGGTGTTTACCCTGCACCCACCCACATCCCCCCCCCCAAAAAAAACACTCGTGGAGAACCACTCATTATATGATTTCAAAAACATTTGTCACCATCCCCGCAGGAGAGGAACTGTACATAGCTGACTGCAAGGAAATAGCCAGTTTTCCGTTGCATTTCACATTGTCAGGATGAGAAATTAGTCTCCAGTCAGCTCAAACAAGCTGATTTTGACACAGTAGGCTCCCAAAAACTGCAACATGATAAATGGACGGATTATTTATTTGAAGCAGTAATTGGGGAAATAAAACTAGGAGCAGGAGTTGGCCATTCGGCCCCTCAAGCCTGCTCCACCATTTAATACAATCATGGCTGATCTCATCTCAGTCTCAACTCCACTTTCCTACCCCCTGTCTGTAGCCCTCCGACCCATTACTAGATGAAAATTTGTCTACCTCCTCCTTAAATTTACTCAATGTCCCAGCATTTACCATACTCTGGGGAGTGAGTCCCACAGATTCACCACCCTTTGAGCAAAGTAGTCTCTCCTCATCTCTAGATCTCCCGTTCTAGATCTCCCTACGTGAGGAAGCATCCTCTCTACATCTACTTTGGCAATCCCTTTAGCATCTTACGCGCCTCAATTTGATTGCCTCTCATTCTTCTAAACCCACTCATTCTCTCCTTATTAGAGAAGTCTGTCAACTGTGGAATTAATCCAGGAAACCTTCTCTGACTTGTCTCTAATGCAAATTACACCATGGAAGGGGACCAAAACCATACACAATACTTTAGGTTCAGTCTCACCAATGTCTTTGACTTGTATAGCTGCAACAACACATCTCTATTTTTATATTCCATTCCTTTAGCAGTAATTGTCAAAATTCCAGTTTTCCTCTTTATTACCCACTGCACCCACAGACTAACTGTCTGTCACTCACGTACGAGGAGACACACATTCCTCTGCACCGCTTTGAAGCTTCTCTCCACTTAGTTGTCTTATTGTTCGTCCATCCAAATGGATAACCTCACACTTATCCATTTAATCATTAAACGAATGATTGGCTACGTCAACAAGGCGGCCCTGCGTCAACCCTTGCCCAAAAGGGATCTGAAACTTGCCTGTCAGGCTGAGTGAGTGTGGTGCTGGAAAAAGCACAGCTGGTCAGGCAGCATTCGATGAGCAGGACATTCAACGTTTCGAGCATCAGGAATTCCTGATGAAGGGACTATGCCCGAAACGTCGACTCTCCTGCTCCTCAGATGCTGCCTGACCGGCTGTGCTTTTCCAGCAACACATTTGTTGACTCTGATCTGCAGGCCTCACTTTCTCCTCCCTGTGAGGCCGAATGCCCATTCTCCGCACGGGCAGCACTCCCTTGCTCCTGCGCTGGAGTGTCAGCCTGGGGTTTGGAGTTCCAGTGTCGGGAGTGGGGCTTGAACCCACAATCTCTTGACTCACAATTAAGGGAACCAACTGCCGAGTCAACTGCTGTGGCCCTCTGTTGATGCGGCACAGTCTCGGCTCAGCTCGTCCTGTGGATCAGGGGGACTGTCTTTTCTGAGGCTTTTTGATGGCATTGTATGAGTTTAGCCTGGAGCTGCCCCAAGTCAAGGAGAACGTGAACTCAAAGGCAGTCAACATGATTGGCTAACCTTTCATCCTAAGTTCGTGGCCATCCTCAATATCCCAGGCTCTGACTTATCATTATGTTATTTAAGGACTAATCCATCTTCTTCAAGTGTCCATGTATATCAGTCAGCATAGTGTTTCAGTGGTTAGCACTGCTGTCTCACAGGGCCTGGGACCTGGGTTCGATTCCAGCCTCGGGCGACTGTCTGTGTGTAGTTTGCACATTCTCCCCGTGTCTGCGTGGGTTTCCTCCAGGTGCTCCAGTTTCCTCCCACAATCACAAAGATGTGCAGGTTAGGGTGAATTGACAGTGGAAAATGCAGGGTTACAGGGATAGGGAAGAAGGGTAGGTCTGGGTGGGATGCTCTTCAGATGGTCAGTGTGGACCTGATTGGCCACGTGGCCTGTTTCTACACTGTAGGGATTTTACGTGTGTTGTGTTCCTTTCAACAACTCTCACTTCAGTCTGGGGCCTAGACCCGTGGATCATAGTCACAGAATAAAGGATATTTATGACCAAAACAAACAGGAATGCATTCACTCAGAAGGCGGGAAATTGTTGGAATGTGGAGGCCCATTCAAGGCCAAAATCAGTATGTTTCTGGTTACTAATGACATCAAGGGATATGGGCTAGGGCAGGGAAAAAAAAACACAGGAGTTCCTCAGGGAAACCTGGTCCAACCATCCTCAGCTGCTTCATTGATGACCTTGCCGCTTGACCGCACCACATCCCCCAGCTTCATCACCGATGCCAAGAGTGGCTGCAGCGTGTTCTAATTACAAGATTCACTGCATCGTCTCACCAAGTCTCCTTTAACAGCACCTTCTAAACCTGTGACCACCTCCATTGAGAAGGACAAGGGCAGCAGGTGTATGGAACACCACTCCCTGCAAGTTCCCCTCCAAGCCACTCACCATCCTGACTTGGAAATACTGTAGAATCCCGTATCCGCGGTTTACTGCGGAGTGGAAATATTACATCGAACATTCCAGAAATAATTCCAGGGGCTGCTGGGGAGGTAAGTTTCCCATTTAAATTAGTAGAGTTCGTTATTATCCACGGTTTCAGGCATTCACGGTAAGCCTTGGAACGTATTACCCGTGGATACGGGGGAACACCTGTAAATTACTGTTCCTTCAGTGTCGCTGGGTCAAAGTCCGAGCACTCCCTTTCTAACGGGCAACTAGGGACGGCCAATAAATGCTGGGCCCAGCCAGTGACAGCCCACATCCTGGAAAAGAATTTTTTCTTTTCAAAATCCTGGCTGATTTTCTTCTCCCTGATTCATAGACACTGATTAAAATCAAATAATTGGTTGAAATAATGAGATCAAGAAATAAGCCAGCAACCCGGGTGGTTAAATCATCAGAGGAATACATTCCAAGTTGTATACATTTTCTTCAGGATTACTAGCGAGAGAGTTTGGAACTACATCTTGCCCATAACTGGTGCTGCCACTTGTGTCGATCAATAGCAAGAGCCTCCCACTTGTCATCATTGTTGCTGACGGCTGTCATTTGTGCCTGTTTGGACATTATTCTTGAATCAAAGCTTTGGCCTCCCTCACAGGCTCCTGCTTTGGACTATGCCCCTGTGTAGCCCATCCTCGGGGATGCAGCTGTTGACCATTTTGTGAGCAGGCCCAAGCCTGTGTGAGGCCTACTTCGCTTGATTTAGCACTGACACGCGCGCCATGTTTGCCCCAGAGAGGACCACTTCATCAGGGCCTGTGCTTGTGATGCCAATGAAATGTCGTCAACCCTGGAGATGGAGATTAGAGAGCCTTTTGTCTTCATAGACGCAGTTTGTTCAGGATTCGTTGTCGTACCGGACAAGAATACAGGCCTTACTGGTGAGCATCCTGCTCTCATGGATCTATTTGTTGTTCTCCCATGACCGTAGTGTTAGTTGGCCAAAGTTGATGCCTGATTTTCCAAAGCAGGTACGGAGCTCTTCATCAAGCAACACCTCGTCTACCGTAAATACAATTTTCTTGCTGCTTCCTGTGCTGTGCCGCGATCACACATGGAGACACGGTCCTGCATAAACACCATTTCCTTGATAATTCCACAGGCACAGGACAAACTACCCATGACACTACCAGTGACACTGAGGAAGATGAGCCAGACCCACCACAAGAGGTCAATATCCCAAAAGGAAAAGATTCCCTACAGTGTGGAAACAGGCCCTTCAGCCCAACCAGTCCACACCGACCCTCCCAAGAGTAACCCACCCAGACCCATTCCCCTACTCATGTACCTAACACTACGGGCAATTTAGCATGGCCAATTCACCTGACCTGCACATCTTTGGACTGTGGGAGGAAACTTGCGCAGACATGGTGAGAATATGCAAAGTCCACACAAACAGGCAGTCACCCTAGGCTGGGATCAAACCAGCCTAGGGTGAGGCAACAGTGCTAACTACTAAGCCACCGTGCCGTCCAAAGCTAGATGGAAGGGTCTGCAAGCTGAGGACAATGAATAACTGAATTGGAGAATGGATATGGCATAGAAAGTGGCTATTCAGCCTATCATTTCTACAATGGCTCTCTGCTAGAGCAGTTCACCTCTTTGCATTCCCCCTGCCTTTTATTCGTGGACCTGAAAAGATCTCCCCTCTGGATAAAGGATACCAATCCTTTTTTGAAATCCTCGATTGAACCTGCCCCCACCACATTCCAAGGAATTACGTTCCTCATCCTCATCACCTGCATGAGAACGATTTTCCTCAGGTCATCACTGCCGAGTTTGCCAATCCCTTTAAATCTCCGATTCCTGATCTTTCAGCCAATGGGAATAATTTCTCTCCTTATGATTTTGAACCCCTCGATCAACACCTCTACTTCCTCAGGAGGTGAAGAAAAATTCAGCATGTCCGTAAAGACCCTTACTAATTTTTACAAGTGCATCACAGAAAGCATCCATTCTGGATGCATCACATGCTTGGTACAACAACTGCTCTGCCCAGGACCATAGAGACTTATGAACACAGCCCAGTCTGTCACACAAAGCCAACCTTCCATCCACTAACTCCATCTACACTTCTTCCTACCTTGGGAAGGCAGCCAACATCATCAAACCCCCCCCCCCCCCCTCCATTATAATCTTTGCCACCCTCCTCTGCCAGGCAGAAGATACAAAGCTTAAAGACATGTACCAACAGATTCAAGAACTGCTTCTTCCCCGCTGTTATAAGACTGCTGAATGGACCACTCAAATTTTAAATTTAATGTCGATCTCACTCTTTGTGCATCTTCTGTGCAGCCATAACTTTGTATTCCTCACTCCGTTCTATTACCCTTTTGCACTTTGTATGGTATGAGCTGCCTGTACTGCACACAAAACAAAACTTTTCACTGTACCTAGGTACGTGTGGCAATAAGTCAAGAAAAAAAACCTCCTCTTAACCTTCTCTGTTCTGGGAATAACCCTCACTTGCCCTCTCTGCTCTGGAAGTATTAGTCCATGAAAATGGACAGCTTGGCAGGAGATTGCAGGAACATTGCCTGACTCTGGAGCAACGTCTTTGGAATTGTGTCAAACTAACAGAGCCAGAAAAATCTTCCAAAAAAAAAGCAAAGAGGCAAGGGAATCAAACAAGGAGATTACAAGCTGACTGACTAATCACAATTAGGTTACATTTCGGGCCTCTGGAATTCACGATGGAATTAGTGGGTATGTAAAAAGGACAGGAGATAATGAGGCAGGCTTTTGTAAAGTGAGATTTGGGTTGATGAAACAAAACCACAGGATGTACGACACAATTAACTGGACCCGTTCATTACCCAGCGCTCTGGGATGGCCGGAGGCGCCACATAAATGCAAGTTCTTTCAGATGGGATAAATTAGGTGGTTAACAGGTTTCTTTAGAACATAAAAGAACAACATTTTTCTCCTGGTGTCCTACTTTGACACAGCACAGAAACAGACCCTTTGGTCCAACTAGTCCACACTGAACATCATCCCAACTGTACCAGTCCCACCTGCCTGCTCTTGGCCCGTGTCCCTGCAAACCTTTCCTATTCATGCAGTTATCTGTAACCGTACCCTTAACCATCACTTCCTCAGGAAGTTCATTCGGCACACAAACCACCCTCTGTGTAAAACGTTGACCCCCCCCCCCCCACCATGTCTTTTATTTAAATTTTTCGCCTCTCTCCTTTAAAATCTGCCCCCTCGTCTTAAAACTCCCCACCCTAGGGAAAATACACCTGTCATTCACCTTATCTATAACCCTCATGCTTTTATAAACCTCCTATTCTTCTCTCATCTTTAGAGTAGGATAAAAGGCTGGCACAACAATGAGGGCCGAAGGGCCTGTTCTATGTTCTACTGCTGGATGTTTTTTTTTAATATCTTGTCGAGTTAAGAGCTGGTGTTGCCTCATTATGACTTGCTCATACTCAGCAATACAGCAAAGGTGGCATGGTGGCTCACAGTGCCAGGGACCCGGGTTCAATTCCAGCCTCGGGCAACTGTCTGTGTGGAGTTTGCACATTCTCCCTATATCTGCTCTGGGTTTGCTCTGGTTTCCTTCCACAGTCCAAAGATGCGCAGGTCAGGTGAATTGGCGGTGCTAAATTGCCCACAGTGTTAGGTGCATTAGTCATATAGGTCTGGGTGGGTTACGCTTCGGAGGGTCGGTGTGGACTTGTTGGGCCGAAGGGCCTGTTTCCGCACTGTAGGGAAAGGCTGGAGGGGTGCCATGGTCTTTGTGAGGCCTTTCTGTTCTCTAAAGCTGGTCCGACTACAATATCCTAACCTGTATCCAGTCCCCGTCACCCGCTGCCTCTCCAATCTGCTCAGCCCTGCATTCCCATCACTGCCAATCCCAACTCCCAATTGGCCTTTGCCCCACGTCCATTAAAAAACATCCACCAATCCCAAATTTACAATTAACAACTGATCTAGCATCAACTACTGTCTGCAGCAGCGTGTTCCGAATGGTGCTGCCTATGGCTCTCCCATTTCTGAATGACCTGATTTGGGTTTATTTTATAATACTGCCCCAGCCCTACACTTGCCAGCCCGGCAGAAGCTGTTTTTCCCCTCTCTTCTCACCAAAACCTGTCTGCCATCGGCAAGGCACCAGTCAGGAATGTGAGGGAAAACTCTAACTTTCCTCCAGGCAACAGTCAACCAGCTTGGGAGGCACGGTGGCTCAGTGGTTAGCACTGCTGCCTCACAGCGGGTTCAATTCCCGCCTCAGGCGACTGACTGTGTGGAGTTTGCACATTCTCCCCGTGTCTGTGTGGGTTTCCTCCGGGTGCTCCGGTTTCTTCCCACAGTCACAAAGATGTGCAGGCCAGGTGAATTGGCCATGTTAAATTGCCCGTAGTGTTAGGTAAATGTAGGGGTATGGGTGGGTTGCACTTCGGCGGGACAGTGTGGACTTGTTGGGCCGAAGGGCCTGTTTCCACACTGTAAGTAATCTAATCTAATATACCTGAATGTGGTGAATGTTTAAGGGCAGCCCTTAGAAGGACTGGTACAGACTTGATGGCTCGAATGGCCTCCTTCTGCACTGAAAGGCTTATATGATTCTAAGCTTGACACTGCCCAGTACAAAACAGTTTGCTTGACTGGCATTGCATCCATTCCCTCCACCACTGACGCTCAGTAGCAGCTGTGTGCGTTACCTACAAGATCCGCTGCAGAAATTCACCAAAGATCCTCACACAGCAGCTTCCAAACACATGACCACTTCCACCTCGAAGAACAGGGGCATCAGATACATGGGAGCACCACCCCCCTGAAGTGACTCACCACTCTGACTTGGAAATATATCACCATTCCTTCATTGTCGCTGGGTCAAAATCCTGGAATTCCTTCCCTGACAGCACTGTGGACGTACCTGGCCTATTTGTGTGGGAACACCCTCTAACAGATTGTGGACAGGATGGGTGGAGTGCTTTCAAAATCCTCCTCTTGTTTTCTTAGCAACCTACTCAGAGATGGTATTACCCTCCTCTGGAGCAAGTGGGTCTTGATCCCAAGCTTCCTGGCTCAGAGATAGGGGCACTACCCACTGATGCCATGTCTAATGGGCTGTTTTGTTACTATTAGTTGAGGATGAACCACCCACGAGTCTTAATGAGTAGGCAAACTTGTCTTTTTTTTAAGATTAGATTAGATTACTTACAGTGTAGAAACAGGCCCTTCGGCCCAACAAGTCCACACCGCCCCGCCGAAGCGCAACCCACCCAGACCCCTACATCTACCTCTTACCTACACTATGGGCAATTTAGGATGGTCAATTCACCTGACCTGCACATCTTTGGACTGTGGGAGGAAACCGGAGCACCCGGAGGAAACCCACGCAGACACGGGGAGAGTGTGCAAACTCCACACAGACAGTCGCCTGAGGCGGGAATTGAACCCGGGTCTCTGGCGCTGTGAGGCAGCAGTGCTAACCACTGTGCCACCGTGCCGCCCAAACAGGATGGCAACAGGATGTAGTTTATTACATGATAGCAATAGATAAAAGTTACATTGTCTTAGTAACGATGTCTAACTCACCAATCAGGAGCCAGAGAGAACACATCTGACCCCATTGGGATCGAAAGCTGATTGGCCTGCTTTTTCATGACCAACACATTCTCCAAAGAGATAAAGGTAAGTAAAATTATAACATTTAAAAGACGTTTGGAGAGATACGTGGATAGGAAAGGATCAGAGGGGTATGGGCCAAATGAAGGCAAGTAAAACTAGCTCAGTGTAGGAAACCTGGTCGGCATGGATGAATTGGGCCGAAGGGCCTGTTTCTGTGTTGTACAATTCAATGACTCTATTAACCCTTTCAGAACCGTCACCCTATACAACAGTAGTATACAGACAGCAACTCAACGCTCCCTTCTCAGGGAAATTAGGAACAGCCTCATCAGTAACGCCCACATCCCAGGGACAAATGGGATGAAAAGCCAGCTTTCTATGGAACAATCCCATCCATGCCATTCTGCACCCTTCTCCCAGCTTCCCTGCATGGGGTTACTTCCCTAGTGACCCCCTCCAATTTCTTTCCAGCATCTTTAACTTGGCATTTAAACCTCTCATTCGCTCTGTGGGGGGAGTTCTCGCTTTTCAATCGAATCGTTTTCCAACTCGCAATTAGGTCACTCAAGGTAGAAATAGTGTTGGCGTGTTCACCAGTATGAGCTGGCGCATTCTATTTCACACAAGTGCCACCAGAGACTGGTAACCCAGATAACCATCCCTCTCCTCTCCTGGCAGCGCATCACAAATTGATTTCTGACATTTCAAGGCAGAGATTGAAGGGCATCACAGAGAAAGCAAAAGCTTTGGGACGATGCCTTGGTTAATCAGATCGTCCGCTGTCCTTTTGTCCTTCAATTTTATTCGGGATGTGGATATCCCTGACAAGGCCAGCATTTGCTGTCCATCTTTAATTGCTTGAACCCAGTGTTTCATCTCTTGCTTTAAGCCAAGACGGTTTCCTGTATATGGAGACATCTGAAATACATTGAGACTGAGGGTGTCTGCATATACACTGCCCCTGAGGCTGTTGGCACTTTATCTCTAAGTCAGGCTCTTTAACTCCTTCTGTACTGTATCACTACTTTATTTCTATCTGTAAATTATATAGATTGTACAACTCTCTAATACAGTTGTTATTAACTGCTGAATGGACCTCTCAACTTTCAAATCCAATCTTGCTTTTTCTGCACCGTCTTTGCAGCTGTAACATTGTATTCCTCACTCTGTTCTATCACCGCGTGATCATTGTATGTTATGATCTGCATGTAAAACAAACATTTTCACTGCACCTAGGTACCTGTAACAATAATAAATCAAATGAAAAGATATCAGTCTGAAATACATTGAGACTGAGGGTGCCTGCATATACACTGTCCCTAAGGCTGTTGGCACCTTATCTCTAAGTCAGGCTCTTCAATTCATTATGAATTGTATCACTCCTTTATCTATATCTGTACATTACAGACTATACAACTCTCCAGTGCAGTGTCGAAGATCTCCCTCAATACATGTTTGGTCTGATAGCTGGACAAGCACATGGACAAGCAGTAAAGCGAGGGGTATGTGGGTGAGGTTGATTTTAGATTAAGATAAATGCTCGCCACAACATCGTGGGCCGAAGGGCCTGTACTGTGCTGTACTGTTCGATGTTCTCTCCTGCTGGTGTCAGACTCGTGATATCAGCTCCGTCGTCATAACTTACAGTAAATCTCATGGAACTGGATGGAGTCTCACTCCTGGCTTTGCTTGGTCATTTCAGAGAGCTGTTAAAGGTCAACTCACACGTTGTCGTTGAACTGGAGTCACATGTAGGTCAGACCACATGAGGAGGGCAGATTTCCTCCCCCAAATGGTGAATTAAATGGGTTTTTACAACAGTCAATGTCAGTTTCACAGTCATGTTACTGAGACTGGCTTTAGACTCCTGGATTATTATTTGTCCTGGTGGTGTTTGAGCTCACGTCCTCTAAATCCAGCCCACTTTCAAAGCTGATTCCAAGTGTCAGTGTGACTCAGTGGGGAGGGCTCCTGCCTTGGGGTTGGAAGTTGTGGGTTTTGAGGATTAGCCAAAAGACTTAATTCAAGCTGACACTCCAGTGCAGTCATACAGGAGTGGACAGAGGTGCGCAGCTGCACAATAGTAATGTTGCTGGACTAGGAATCCGGGGGTCAGGCTAATGCTCTGGGCATGCGAGTTCAAGTCTCACCACAATGCTTGGGAGAATTTTATACAGTTAAATATCTTTGGAATTAAACAACAGTTGTGTTAATAATTCTGCTGGATTGTTGTAAAACCACATCAAGTTCACGAATGTCCTTTAGGAAGAGAGGGTTTAATCGATGAGATTCTGGAGGTAAAACTCACAACACTAGGACTCTGCTAGGAGGTTGGAACTTGGACAGGTCTGAGCATATCAGGGCAGTTGATGGGGCAGGGGGTTGCAGCAGCAGCAATGTGACTGGACTAGTACTTAGGGAGTTGTGACCATAGTTCTAGTCTTTAAATAACGATGGAAAAGGATAGACCAGATCTAAAAGTTAAAGTTCCAAATTGAAGGAAGGCTAATTTTGATGGTATTAGGCAAGAACTTTCAAAACTTGACTGGGGGCAGATGTTTACAGGTAAAGGGACGGCTGGAAAATGGGAAGCCTTCAAAAAATGAGATAATGAGACTCCAGAGATAGCATGTTCCTGTCAGAGTGAAGGGCAAGGCTGGTAGGTGTATGGAATGCTGGATGACCAGGGAAATTGAGGGTTTGGTTAAGAAAAAGAAGGAAGCATTTGTCCAGTATAAACAGTAGGGAATGGGTGAATCCTGAGAAGTGTATAAAGGAAGTAGGAGTATACTTAAGAGGGAAATCAGGAGGGCAAAAAGGGAACATGAGATAGCTTTTGCAAATAAAGCTAAGAAAAATCCAAAGGGTTTTTACAAATACATTAAGGACAAAGGGGTAACTAGAGAGAGAATAGGGACCCTCAAAGATTAGCAAGGCAGCCTATGTGTGGAACTGCAGGAGATGGGAGAGATATTAAACGAATATTTTGCATCAGTGTTTATTGGGGAGAAGGACATGGAAGATATAGAATGTGGAGAAATAGATGGTGACATCTTGAAAAATGCCCATATTACAGAGGAGGTGGTGCTTGATGTCTTAAAATTCATAAAGGTGGTTAAATCCCTGGGACCTGATCAGGTGTTCCCAAGAACTCTGTGGGAAGTGAGGGAAGTGATTGCTGGGCCTCTTGCTGAGATATTTGTATCATCGATAGTCACAGGTGAGGTGACGGAGACTGGAGGTTGGCAAACGTGGTGCCACTGTTTAAGAAGGACGGTAAGGACAAGCCAGGGAACTATAGACCAGTGAGCCTGACCTCGGTGGTGGGCAAGTTGTTGGAGGGAATCCTGAGGGACAGGATGTACATTTATTTGGAAAGGCAAGGACTGATTCAGGATAGTCAACATGGCTTTGTGTGAGGGAAATCATGTTTCACAAACTTGATTGAGTTTTTTGATGAAGTAACAAAGAAGATTGATGAGGGCAGAGCAGTAGATGTGATCTATATGGACTTCAGTAAGGCGTTTGACAAGGTTCCTCATGGGAGACTGACTAGTGAGGTTAGATCTCATGGAATACAGGGAGAACTAGCCATTTGGATACAGAACTGGCTCAAAGATAGAAGACAGAGGGTGGTGGTGGAGGGTTGTTTTTCAGACTGGAGGCCTGTGACCAGTGGAGTGCCACAAGGATCGGTGCTGGGCCCTCTACTTTTTGTCATTTACATAAATGATTTGGATGTGAGCATAAGAGGTACAGTTAGTAAGTTTGCGGATGACACCAAAATTGGAGGTGTAGTGGACAGTGAAGAGGGTTACCTCAGATTACAACAGGATCTGGACCAGATGGGCCAATGGGCTGAGAAGTGGCAGATGGAGTTTAATTCAGATAAATGCGAGGTGCTGCATTTTGGGAAAGCACATCTTAGCAGGACTTATACACTTAATGGTAAGGGCCTAGAGAGTGTTGCTGAACAAAGAGACCTTGGAGTGCAGGTTCATAGCTCCTTGAAAGTGGAGTCGCAGGTAGATAGGATAGTGAAGAAGGCGTTTGGTATGCTTTCCTTTATTGGACAGATTATTGAGTACAGGAGTTGGGAGGTCATGCTGCAGCTGTACAGGACATTGGTTCGGCCACTGTTGGAATATTGCGTGTAATTCTGGTCTCCTTCCTATCTGAAAGATGTTGTGAAACTTGAAAAGGTTCAGAAAAGATTTATAAGGATGTTGCCAGGGTTGGAGGATTTGAGCTATTGGGAAAGGCAAGGACCGATTAGGGATAGTCAACATGACTTTGCACAGGGAAATCATGCCTCACAAACTTGAGTGAGTTTTTTGAAGCAACAACAAAGAGGATTGATGAGGGCAGAGTGGTGGACATGATCTATATGGACTTCAGTAAGGCATTCAACAAGGTTCCTCATGGTAGACTAGTTAGCAAGGTTAGATCACATGGAATACAGGGAGAGCTAGTCACTTGGATATAGAACTGGCTTGAAGGTGCTCTTATAAAGGTTTATAAAATCATGAGGATTATGAGAGGGTAAATAAACAAGGTGTTTTACCTGGGCTAGGGGAGTCCAAAGCTAGCGGGCATAGGTTTAGAGTGAGAGGGGCAAGATTTAAAAAGGGATTTAAGGAGATGCTTTTTCATGCAGAGGGTGGTGCATGTTTGGAATGAGCTGCCAAAGGCTGGTACAATTGCAACATTCATAAGGCACCAGGATGGGTATATGAATAGGAAGGGTTGAGAGGGATATGGGCCACATACTGGGAAATAGGACTAGATTAATTCCGGATATCTGGTCGGCATGGACGAGTTGGGCCTAAGGGTCTGTTTCTGTGCTGTACAGCTCTGTGACTCTACTAATCCACAACCCCAAGCCGATGCTCTGATAACACGGTTCAAATCGCACCATGGCAGATGGTGAAATATGATTTCAAAGAAGGTTTCAAAAATGGAGCTGGATGACTGGTGACCTTTGTCAGTTGCCATTAAATAATCTGCCATTCATGCCCTTTAAAGCAAGATGTCTGCCACAATGCTGTCTGACACTGTGGGATCTTGCTGTGTGCAAGTTGGCTGCTGGATTTGTTGTTATAACAGTGACTACACACCAAAACTATCACTCTGGCTGCAGAGTGCACAGGAATATCCCACAGATGTGAAAGGTGCTCTATAAAGTCAAACCTTTCAATGCTTTGCTGATTGAATTTTTTTTTAAAAAAAGTAACATTCACAGGATGAGAGCATCACTGGCTAGGCCAGCATTGGTTACCCATTCCTAATTTTCCAGAGGGCAACATTGCTATGGGTCTCAACTCACATGTCGGCCAGACCAGATAAGGATAGCAGCTTCCTTAGTGAACCAGACGGGGTTTGTCCCCCAACAACGAATTCAAGGTCATCAATAGACTCTTAATTCCAGAGTGTTATTGAATTTATCTGCCATGGCAGGATTTGAACGGATTTTCAGGTCATTACCTGGATGAACAATCCAATGTTAATGCTACCAGGCCATCACCTCCCTAAATGTGCATTGCTCAGTGCGTAGTTTCATGGCCACATTACTGGAGTTGCCATTTTACAGGGGAACCATTTGACCAAGAACTCCACAGCCTACATGGATACATGTGAAATACCCCATAGTATTCTTCAAAGAGTAGATCTCTAGGAATCCTAGACAACTTTCTTCCTTCAATCAATGCCTTGGAAACTTATCTCCAATTATTTACGACCTAGCTGATATAGTTGCTTAAGAAATTCCCAAGCTTCTGAAGAATTTCAAAAAGGCAGAAGGCTTGAACATATTCCTTTTGTTTGCAGAGAACAGGGGCATGTGGAGACCCAGGTGTGTGGGAAACCTGCAATTCTTGTTACTTTCTCAATAGCAACATATCAGCCTATCAGAGTCGACTTGCCAACTAATCAACGCCATTTTTTTTCCTGCAGGGTAAATTGATGTGATTGCTTGAAATTTGGCATTCTTGCATTTGTCCTGATGAGGACACAATGAAAAACTTCAGCAACATCTCTTCCTTTTCCACAGCACTCTATTCCATTCTGTTAACTCGGCCTTGGCTCATAGAATCACAAGTGAAATCTCACTTTAAATCATTTGAAGTAAGTGAAAGTAGTTCATTTCTGATAAACGACATGAGGAGTGAGGCATCACTTTGGTGAACTCTGACTGAGGACAAAGATTTGAAGCTACATTCCAGACCACCCTGACTATTGAGCGACACAAAAGTAAGTGTGAAGGAAGCTTGCAAGGATGGTACAAAGGATCTGCAGAGGACGGTGGTCAAGCTAAGGTAACGGACAGAAATGTTGCAGATATAATATAATGTCTGCATTTTGGCAGGAAGAATGGAGGAATTGAATATTATTTAAATGGAGAAGACTGCAGAAAGTTACACAACAGAGGGATTTGGGGATCATAGAGGCCAACAGCACAGAAAAAAGACCCATCAACGCTGCGACAGTCTAAAATAACCACCTAACTATCCTAATCCCATTTGCCAGCACTTTTTGACTCATAGACTTGTATAGACTTGTATGTCTTGGCATTCAAGCGCACATCTAAATATTGCTTCAATACTAACGAGTTTTGAGAAGATTTGTAGCTCAGGTTGAGGCTGTGGATGTAAGTTTGCTCGGTGAGCTGGAATGTTCGGTTTTAGAACATTTCATTACCATGCTTAGTAACATCATCAGTGAGCCTCCAGTGGAGCGCTGCTGTTATGGCCCACTTTCTATTTATGTGTTTAGGTTTCCTTGGGATGGTGATGTCGTTTCCGGTGTGGGTGATGTTATTACTTGTTCTTTTTCTCAGAGGGTGACACATGGGGTCCAAACCGACGTGTTTGTTGATAAGAGTTCCGGTTGGAATGCCATGCTTCTAGGAATTCCCATGCGTGTCTCTGTTTGACTTGTCTGAGGATGGATGTGTTGTCCCAGTTGAAGTGGGACATAAGGATACTAGTGAGAGTGGGTCATGTCTTTTTTGTGGCGGAAAAGTAGCCACTAGGAAAAATGAACATCAACTCGCCACAAAAAGACATGACCCACTATTACAGTGTCCTTACACACAGCTGAGGAAGGACACCACTTCGACTGGGACAACAGATCCAGCTTAGGACATGCCAGACATGAGAATTCCTGGAGGTAGGGTATTCCAACCAGAACTCTACCAACAAACACGTCGATTTGGACCCCATCCACCACTCTCTGAGAAAAAGAACAGGAAACGATATCACCAACACAGGAGGTGACATCACCAACACAGGAGATGACGTCACCAACACAGGAGATGACATCACCAACACAGGAGATGACGTCACCAACACAGGAGATGGCGTCACCAACCCAAGGAAACTTAAACACGTAAATAGAAAATGGAACATAACACTAGCGCTTCACCAGAGGCTCACTGACAATGTTACCTAGAATGGTAACGAAACGTCTGAAGATGAACCTTCTGAATGGTAACGAAACGTCTGAAGATGAACCTTCTAGCTCAGTGAGCAAACTTACAGGTGTTTTGAAAATTATTTAACACCTTTGGTAGCCATGGGGTAAATTATTTTTTCAACATCTAATCGATTTTCGATGTTAAGAGTTTACACCACAAAAGAACAATTTATTTCATTCTTTTACAAGGTGAAGGCATCACTGGCTTGGTCAGTATTCATTGCCCATACCCAATTGGTAAAAGTCCACCATATCACTCTGGGTCTGGAGTCATGTCTAGGCCAGACCAGGTAAGGATAGCAGTTTCCTTTCCTAAAGGACATTACAAAAATCAATTCATTGACATCGTCAAATTCTTAATGCCAGGATATTTTTGTACTGAATTCAAATTCCACCATGGCAGGATTTGAACTCAGGTCCTCAGAACATTGTCTGGGTCTCTGGATTAACAGTCCAGTGATAACACCACTAGGCCCCCAACTCTCCTCATTTGAGATAAGGAGCAATTTCTTCACTCTATGGGAAGTGAATCTCTGGAATTCCCTACATCAGAGAGCCGAGGAAGCTCAGACAATGAGCACGTTCAAGATGGAATTCAATGGATGTAGGGGACTAATGATATCAATGGTAATCTGGGAATATGACATTGAGTTAGATGCTCAGACATGACTCAATGAATGGTCTAGCAGGCTCAAAGGGTTGAATGGTCTACTCTAGTCCTGAGGGAGGATGTGGAAGAGAAATGGGCACAGAGTGAGAGAGGGAGTATGGGGAAGAGCGAGGAAGTGGCTGGGGGACTGCGATGGGGAAGTTCGTGGAGAGTGAGAGAGAATGCAGAGAGCAAGGGGGTTGGACGGAACAGCAAAGAGAAGGTTGGGGTGAATGAGGGGTGTGGGGGAGAGGCATATGGGAGATGCATGCAACAGAACAAAGAATGCAGAGAGAAAACAAGAGGGGGCAGCAGGGTGGAGTGGAGAAGTGGGGGCTGTGGGGCAGAGGTAATGTTGGGTGGATGGGAGAAGAGGAAGAGAATGAGAGAGAAATTCATAAAGAGAATCAGTCAAAGGTCCATGTAAGTGATGACAGAAGGTGCTATCACAATGCAGCCAGCCGAATGCATTATGAGTGAGTCACTATAATTTGGAAGGTTCTCCAGCATTAAAGTGTTTTCGCAATCGCTGTGAAGATCAGTTTTATGAAGATACAGCCATAAAGTAAAGCCAATATTGGTTACCACAAAGGGTAGCAACAGGAGAAAGGCAATTAGCTGCTTGAGCTAAGATATTACTGGGCTACGATATTCAGCCTCTGACACTTAAAGACATCTGGGAGAAAACAGAGAAATCTCTAGAAAAATTGAATATCAGAACAGGAAAAAAAAAGGTGTCTTTCTTTACAAAATAAAGATGGAATGGAGGAAGATATCTACTCACAAAAGCCCCTGGTGGCCAGATACTAGTATTACACTGTGACAGTTGACATTGAAAAATCAAACGTGAACATTGATTTAAAAGTACAGCCAAACAAAAGCAGGAAGCAAGGTCTGCAGCAAAGACGTGGATGCTGTCTTCACCATCTTTAACAAGATAAGATAATAATTCAGCACTCCATTTGCAATTTGAATATTTAGAAGATTTCTATTTGGCATCGAAAGTGACTCAAGAAAATGCATTTCTATCTATATTGTTCACCAGTAAAACACAGTTATTCTTGGCCAGTTTACCAACAACTTATTTTGTCATTGATTAAAGTTCCTAATTGGTGATGAATGGAGAAACTGGATGTTGTCTCACAAAGTGATGTCACACAGAGATAATGGATTGTAAATTTGGCAACTGATGATTAGTTGGTTAAATGATTGATCTATTCTTGCTCCAGTCTAACTCTCATCACAATGGTTTCACTAACAGCCACTCACCCCATTCTCATCCTCCCTTCCCTCATTCACCCCTACCTTATTCTCCCTCCCCCTGCTCTCCACTATCTCAATCTCCCTTCCCCACTCTCCCCTCCCTCATCCTCCCTCCCCCAACTCTCCCTCCATCCCCCCTTCATCCTCCTCCCTCCCTCATCCCTCTCCCCCCACTCTCCCCTCCCTCATCCCCCTCCCCCCACTCTCTCCTCCCTCATCCCCCCCACTCTCCCCTCCCTCATCCCCTTCCGTCATCCCCCTCCCCCCACTCTCCCCTCCCTCATCCCCCCCACTCTCCCCTCCCTCATCCCCCCCACTCTCCCCTCCCTCATCCCCTTCCGTCATCCCCCTCCCCCCACTCTCCCCTCCCTCATCCCCCCCCACTCTCCCCTCCCTCATCCCCCTCCCCCCACTCTCCCCTCCCTCATCCCCCACTCACCCATCCCTCTCCCACTCTCCCCTCCCTCATCCCCCTCCCCCACTCTCCCATCCCTCCCCTACTCTCCCTCCATCGTCCTCCCTCTCCCCTCCCCCATCCCCCACCCTCCCCCCACTCTCCCCTCCCTCACCCCCCTCCCCCACTCTCCCGTCCCTCCCCTCCTCTCCCTCCATCGTCCTGCCTCTCCCCTCTCTCATCCCTCACACTCCCTCCACTCGTTCCCTCCCTCATCCCCTCATCCCCCTCCCCTCACTCTCCCCTTCCTCATCCCCCCACCCTCCCCTTCCTCGTTCCCCTGACCCTGCCCCCACCCTCCCCTCTGTCGTCCCCCCACCCTCCTCCCCTCGTTACCCCCACCCTCCCCCCATCCTCCCCACCCTCGTTCTCCCCACCCTCCCCCCACTCATTCCCCCACCCTCCCCTCCCTCGTCCCCCCACCCTCCCCCCCTTGTCCCCCCACCCTCCCCTCCCACGTCCCCCCACCCTCGTCCCTCCACCCTCCCCCCCTCGTCCCCCCACCCTCCCCTCCCACGTCCCCCCACCCTCGTCCCCCAACCCTCCCCTCCCACGTCCCCCCACCCTCGTCCCCCAACCCTCCCCTCCCACGTCCCCCCCACCCTCTCCACCCACGTTCTCCCCACCCTCCCCACCCTCGTTCTCCCCACCCTCCCCCCACTCATTCCCCCACCCTCCCCTCCCTCGTCACCCCACCCTCTCCCCCTTGTCCCCCCACCCTCCCCTCCCACGTCCCCCCACCCTCGTCCCTCCACCCTCCCCCCCTCGTCCCCCCACCCTCCTCTCCCACGTCCCCCCACCCTCGTCCCCCAACCCTCCCCTCCCACGTCCCCCCACCCTCGTCCCCCAACCCTCCCCTCCCACGTCCCCCCACCCTCTCCACCCACGTTCTCCCCACCCTCCCCACCCTCGTTCTCCCCACCCTCCCCCCACTCATTCCCCCACCCTCCCCTCCCTCGTCACCCCACCCTCTCCCCCTTGTCCCCCCACCCTCCCCTCCCACGTCCCCCCACCCTCGTCCCTCCACCCTCCCCCCCTCGTCCCCCAACCCTCCCCTCCCACATCCCCCCACCCTTTCCACCCGCGTTCCCCCCACCCTCCCCTCCCTCATTCCCCCCTCCCTCCCTCGTTCCCCCCACCCTCTCCACCCGCGTTCCCCCCACCCTCCCCTCCCTCATTCCCCCCTCCCTCCCTCGTCCCCCCACCCTCCCCTCCCTCGTCCCCCCAAACTCCCCCAGCCGTCCCCCCACTCTCCCCTCCCTCGTCCCCCCACCCTCCCCCCGCCGTTCCACCCACCCTCCCCTCCCTCGTCTCCCCACTCTCCCCCCCTCGTCCCCCCACTCTCCCTCCACTCTCCCCTACGTCGTCCCCCCACTCTCCCCTCCCTTGTCCCCCCACTCTCCCCTCATCATCCCCCCACTCTTCCCTCCCTCATCCCCCCACTCTTTCCTCCCTCATCCCCCCATCATCCCCCCACTCTTCCCTCCCATCATTCCCCCACTCTTCCCTCCCATCCCCCACTCTTCCCTCCCTCATCCCCCCACTCTTCCCTCCCTCATCCCCCCACTCTCCTCCCTCACCCCCCACTCTTCCCTCCCTCATCCCCCACCACCTCCCCCTCATCCCCCCACTCATCCCCCCACATCCCCCCCCACCATCCTCCCCACTCCCTCCCTCAACCTCCTTCCCCCACACTCCTCCCCTCCCCTCATCCCCCCATCATCCTCCCTCTCCCCTCCCCCATCCCCCCATCATCCTCCCTCTCCCCTCCCCCATCCCCTCCCTCATCCTCATCCCCCCCCATCATCCTCCCCCTCTCCCTCCCCATCCCCCCATCATCCACCCTCTCCCCCTCCCCCATCCCCCCATCATCCTCCCTCTCCCCTCCCCCATCCCCCCATCATCCTCCCTCTCCCCTCCCCCATCCCCCCATCATCCTCCCTCTCCCCTCCCCCATCCCCCCATCATCCTCCCTCTCCCCTCCCCCATCCCCCATCATCCTCCCTCTCCCCTCCCCCATCCCCCCATCATCCTCCCTCTCCCCTCCCCCCATCCCTCCTCCCTCCCTCCCCTCCCCCATCCCCCCATCCCCATCCCCCTCCCTCCTCCCCTCCCTCCCCTCCCCCCATCATCCTCCCTCTCCCCTCCCCCATCCCCCCATCATCCTCCCTCTCCCCTCCCCCATCCCCCCATCCCCCCATCATCCTCCCTCTCCCCTCCCCCATCCCCCCATCATCCTCCCTCTCCCCTCCCCCATCCCCCCATCATCCTCCCTCTCCCCTCCCTCATCCCCCCATCATCCTCCCTCTCCTCTCCCTCATCCTCCTTTCCCCCCACTCTCCCCTCCCTCATCCTCCCTCCTCGCACTCTCCCCTCCCTCATCCCCTCTCCCCCCACTCTCCCCTCCCTCATCCTCCCTCCCCGCACTCTCCCCTCCCTCATCCTCCCTCCCCCCACTCTCCCCTCCCTCATCCTCCCTCCCTGCACTCTCCCCTCCCTCATCCTCCCTCCCCCCACTCTCCCCTCCCTCATCCCCCCTCCCCCTCCCCGCACTCTCCCTCCCCCCACTCTCCCCTCCCTCATCCTCCCTCCCCGCACTCTCCCCTCCCTCATCCTCCCTCCCCCCACTCTCCCCTCCCTCATCCTCCCTCCCCCCACTCTCCCCTCCCTCATCCCCCCTCCCCGCACTCTCCCCTCCCTCATCCTCCCTTCCCGCACTCTCCCCTCCCTCATCCTCCCTCCCCGCACTCTCCCCTCCCTCATCCTCCCTCCCCGCACTCTCCCCTCCCTCCCCTACTCTCCTCCCACCCTCCCCCACTCTCCCCTCCCTCATTCTCCCTTCCCCATCTCCCCTCATCCTCCCTCACTCTCGCCTCGCTCCCTCCTTCCTCACCCACTCCTCCCTTTCCCCCTCTCCCACCCTCTGTCTGCTCCCCCGTCCCCTCCTCCCCTTCACAATCCCCCCACTCCCTTGCAACCCCTCACTCTCCTCCGATCCTGGGCTGGGAGTCTCTGTATGTCCTGGGAGGGGCGTCTCAAAGCACCTCCTCGATCTGAGAGTTGGACATTCCCTCCCCCCCTCCCCCGGGAGGGACGGGGAGAATTGCATTGCTGTAGCGCCGGTCACGACCCCCTCTGGCCAGTCGCTGAGCCCCCCCCCCCCGATGCGGGGAAGACCGAGGCTGCCGACGGCGGGGTTGGGGAGTAGTGCACAGTGCGATCCCAACTGGACCTGACGGACCGCGGGCAGCGTTTCGCTTTAACGTCTCTGCCCCCCCCCCCCCCCGCCTCCCCCGCCGTGTCGACAGTGCGGCATTCCCCCGGGAGTGCACCAGCCCAGAATCACACCGTCAAAAGCGGGTGGGGGAATGCCTCAAACACTCGGCAGTGGCACTCTCTGTGGGTGGGGAGGTCTGGACACAACACATCCATCTTCCACTTCGACCAGGGGATGAGCACAAAGAATTGAGTCTGCAACAAAGAGCACACACACACACACACACAGAGGGGGTACCGCTGACTGCTGCATTTCACAATAACCTCCTTGAAGAAAGATAAAACCATCCAGCGACACGGACAAGGGAAGGTCTTGCAGCATCCCTTTGAGAGCAGGAGGTAAGCAAACACATCAATTCCACTCCAGCCCATTCCTAATCACCAGGAGGAAATAGCTTACCTTTGCAAACAGAAATCTCAGAGACTGTCTCCTGATCTCCTTTATTAGGTGGAAGGCTGGGTTGCTCCGCAGTCGTGGGGCTGATTAAACCTTCATTCTCTCTCTCTCTGGGAACTGACAAATCCCAACCCCTCCTTTCTTGGTGAAGTCACCGCACGCTGTCAATCATATGCTGCAGAGATAGAACAGGCAGGAGGTTCAGTCACACTTAAAGGGGAACCGACTGTGCTCCTTTCAAGGGGGGAGGAGATCTGAATCACTCTTTCTCCCATACCTGTCATAGCAACAAGAGCAGGGCAGTTGGCCTCTTGTGACCGTCCTGATTTCAACCTCAACTCAACCCTCCCGCTTACCCTCCTCCCCCCACACCCCATGCTGATAATCTCTCGCTTCCATGACAATGGAGAATCGATTAACTTGTGACTTAAAATCATAGAGTCATAGAGATGTACAGCATGGAAACAGACCCTTCGGTCCAACCCGTCTATGCCGACCAGATATCCCAACCCAATCTAGTCCCACCTGCCAGCACTTGGCCCATATCCCTCCAAACCCTTCCTAATCATATACCCATCCAAATGCCTCTTAAATGTTGCAATAGTACCAGCCTCCACCACATCCTCTGGCAGCTCATTCCATACACGTACCACCCTCTGCGTGAAAAACCTGCCCCTTAGGTCTCTTTTATATCTTTCCCCTCTCACCCTAAACCTATGCCCTCTAGTTCTGGATTCCCCGACCCCAGGGAAAAGACTTTGTCTATTTATCCTATCCATGCCCCTCATAATTTTGTAAACCTCTATAAGGTCACCCCTCAGCCTCCGACACTCCAGGGAAAACAGCCCCAGCCTGTACAGCCTCTCCCTGTAGCTCAAATCCTCCAACCCTGGCAACATCCTTGTAAATCTTTTCTGAACCCTTTCAAGTTTCACAACATCTTTCTGATAGGAAGGAGACCAGAATTGCACGCAATATTCCAACAGTGGCCTAACCAATGTCCTGTACAGCCGCAACATGACCTCCCAACTCCTGTACTCAATACTCTAACCAATAAAGGAAAGCATACCAAATGCCTTCTTCACGATCCTATCTACCTATGATTCCACTTTCAAGGAGCTATGAACCTGCACTCCAAGGTCTCTTTGTTCAGCAACACTCTCTAGGACCTTACCATTAAGTGTATAAGTCCTGCTAAGATTTGCTTTCCCAAAATGCAGCACCTCGCATTTATCTGAATTAAACTCCATCTGCAACTTCTCAGCCCATTGGCCCATCTGGTCCAGATCCTGTTGTAATCTGAGGTAACCCTCTTCACTGTCCACACACCTCCAATTTTGGTGTCATCTGCAAACTTATTAACTGTACCTCTTATGCTCGCATCCAAATTGTTTATGTAAGTGACAAAATGTAGAGGGCCCTGCACCGATCCTTGTGGCACTCCACTGGTCACAGGCCTCCAGTCTGAAAAACAACCCTCCACCACCACCCTCTGTCTTCTACCTTTGAGCCAGTTCTGTATCCAAATGGCTAGTTCTCCCTGTATCCCATGAGATCTAACCTTGTTAACCAGTCTCCCATGGGGAACCTTGTCGAACGCCTTACTGAAGTCCATATAGATCACATCTACTGCTCTGCCCTCATCAATCTCCTTTATTACTTCTTCAAAAAACTCAATCAACTTTGTGAGACATGATTTCCCACGCACAAAGCCATGTTGACTATCCCTAATCAGGCCTTGCCTTTCCAAATACATGTACATCCTGTCCCTTAGGATTCCCTCCAACAACTTGCCCACCACTGAGGTCAGGCTCACCGGTCTATAGTTCCTGACTTGTCTTTACCGCCCTTCTTAAACAGTGGCACCACGCTTGCCAACCTCCAGTCTTCCGGCACCTCACCTGTGACTATCGATGATACAAATATCTCAGCAAGAGGCCCAGCAATCACTTCTCTAGCTTCCCACAGAGTTCTCGGGAACACCTGATCAGGTCCTGCGGATTTATCCACCTTTAACCATTTCAAAGACATCCAGCACTTCCTCCTCTGTAATCTGGACATTTTGCAAGATGTCACCATCTATTTCCCTGCAGACTATATCTTCCATATCCTTTTTCACAGTAAATACTGATACAAAATATTCATTTAGCATCTCCCCCATTTTCTGTGGCTCCACACAAAGGCTGCCTTGCTGATCTTTGAGGGGTCCTATTCTCTCCCTAGTTACCCTTTTGTCCTTAATATATTTGTAAGAACCCTTTGGATTCTCCTTAATTCATTTAAAGATTCTGCATCACTGCTTTCCAAATCCCCTTACCCCCTCTTCGCAGCCTGTTGGGGGACAGTTCACCAGTGATCGGTCATTCAACTAAGTGAGGATTCACAGCTGAGCACAATCCAGTCTCCAGTGGTGGGGGCAGGGAGAATGAGATGGCAGTGGGGGAGAGGGGCTAGGATCACTGAATATGAATTTCGAGCAAGAACCCTTTTCAATTTCAGACACTCTGTGAATTCAGGATGTTTGGAGCCGTTCGAAAAATCCCTTTTCACAACATCTGTCACAAATAACTCTCTGGCTAGGCCAGCTGCACATTCAAAGCACCTCCTGGATGTTTTTAATCACAGGGGAAGGATATAATCCCACCATTCAGTCTGCTGTAAACTGAGGGCTAAATGGGGGCTGAAACTTCCACTCATTATGATGGCCGCCCCATGTGGCATATCTGTTGACACCCTCTTGGCGAGGTGTTAGGGGGAAGCCTGGTGTGACATTACAAAGAGGCCATTTGGCCCATCGGCAGCGTGCTAGCATGTGTCCTTCCTTCCCGTCCTTGTTTCCAGGGCTGGGCAGGATGAAATAGATCAGGTCTTTTCCTCAGCGTGGGGCAGTCTGTAACTAGGGGGAGAGGGGAAAGATTTAAAAGGGATGTAAAGGAGCAACTTTCTTTCACACAGAGGGTGGTGCGTGTATGGAATGAGCTGCGAGAGGAAGTGGTGGAGGCTGGTACAATCACAACATTTAAAAGGCATCTGGATGGGGACATGAATAGGGAGGGTTTGAGAGGGATATGGGCCGGGTGCTGGCAAACTGGACTAGATTAATTTAGGATATCTGGCTGGTATGGACGGGTTGGACCAAAGGGTCTGTTTCCGTGCTGGACATCTCTATGACTCTGTGGTAAGGATTTACGGGTTCATAGTGAACCTGATTAGCTCGGTTAGCAAGTCCTGGCATGGCGCTCGAACCTGCAGTTTCTGGTCCAGAGGTAGGGACATTACCCACAGTGCCATGAGCTCTCCCTGTGTCAGCGTATTCCAAAACTAACCCCCTCTCTACATTCAGGACCCTGACCATTTCTCATTGAAGAATTGTGGGAATAACTCATTTGGGAATCACATGCCCCCTAGTGGCTGAAGCCCAAGCTCAACTGATCACGTTGCAGCAGTAGAAAAAAATAACAATTTGCATTTATATAGCACCCTTTATTTAGAAACCGTCCCAATGTGCTTCATTGATGTGTGATGAAACAAAATTCGACACCAGCTGAAAGAAAAAGGATTTTGAGGGCGTCGACAGAGAGAGCACTGACATGTTTCCAGTTGCTGGGAGAAATCTAAAACCCATGTCACAGTCTCACAGTAAGGGTTTCTCCATTTACAATGGAGACGAGGATGAATTTGTTCTCCCAGAGGGTCGTTGGTCTTTGGAATTCTCTTCTCTTGAGAGCAATGGAGGCCAAGGCAGTGAAAGTAGTTTAGGCTATGTTAGGCAAGGGGCTCAAGGGTTAAAGGCAGAGAGGCTGAGAAGGGGAGTTAAGGTCGTGATCAGATCAGCCATGCGCTTATCAAATGGCCTACCCCTTCCTGCTATTTCCTATGACCTTTTTAAGCGATGTGAGTTAAATAACTTGATGCAGGCTGGCATCCCGTCACCAAGTCACCTTTCATTTACACGCTCACAGTACATGACACTGATCCAGCCCCCTCAGAGCCAGCTCTCAGAGCAAACAGAACCTCTGACACTCCTGTTTCTATCTGTCAGCCAGGGCTCCCTGATAGGACCAGATTATCGGCCCCAATCAGGGAACCCATAGTCTATGAGGTCCAACTGGCTGCTCTTGTTGTAACCACTATAATGAAGACCACTGACTTAAAGCTATACCTGCATACTAACCTTGCATAACTCATGCATGAGTATACCCAGAGGTGTTCTGCACAGTAAGTTCTCTTACAACACCATAGATTGGTTCCCATACGATCTCGCTTTATAATAAAATCATGCAATACCAGCACTATATAAACTAATGGGGCTGGAATCGTGTTATAATCCAGACCCAATCCCTTACCCTATTATCCTACATTTATCCCTGACTAACGCGCCTAACCTACACATCCCTGAACACTATGGGCAAATTGGCATAGTGTTTAGTCAGGGGTAAATATAAGATAAATAGAACTTAGAACACAGAACAATACAGCACAGAACAGGCCCTTTGGCCCTCTTTGTTGTGCCGACCTTTGTGAACTAATCTAAGCCCATTCCTCTACACTATTCCATCATCATCCATGTGCTGGGTAGGGGAATGGATCTGGGTGGGTTACTCTTTGGAGGGGAAGTGTGGACTTGTTGGGTTGAAGGGCCTGTTTCCACACTGTAGGGATTCTATGATTCTAGGTAAGGAAAGTTCACTTTCTACAAATGTTGGTGTAAATTCGGCAATCGTGTTATAGCCAATTTGTGTTGTAGAAACATGTGCTATTGGAGACCCGTCTGTACCTCTGAGCTCTGCAATCTCTCACCATTCAGATAAAGTGCTTCACTTTTAATCCTCTTGCCAAAACGGACAATTTCACATGTTCCCACATCATACTCTTTATGTCATGGGCAGTCTCTGTGGCAGGAGCTGCCGAGGAGGACACTGAGCTGAGAAAGTCCTTGCTTAGGTGGTCTCTGTTTCCACAGTATCTCTTTGTTAGCCAGTTGAGCTCTCCTCCTACAATGCCTGAAATAACACCCACAAAGGTCGGTATCCTGTCAACAAGTCATCCTTTAGAATCGTAAAATTGTACAGCACAGAAACATACTCTTTGGTACAACTTGTCCATGTTGACCAGATGTCCTAAATTAGATTAGATTAGATTAGATTACTTACAGTGTGGAAACAGGCCCTTCGGCCCAACAAGTCCACACCGCCCCGCCGAAGCGTAAACCCACCCTTACCCCTACATCTACATCTACCCCTTACCTAACACTACGGGCAATTTAGCATGCCCAATTAATCTAGTCCCATTTGCTAGCACTTTTTCTTTATTCATTCACATGATAAGCCAGCATTTATTGCCTATCCCTAATTGCCCAGAGGGCAGTTAAGAGTCAACCACATTGTTGTGGGTCTGGAGTCACATGTAGGCCAGACTGGGTAAGGATGGCAATTTCCTCCCCTAAAGGACGTTAGTGATCCCGATGGGTTTTTTCTGACAATTGACAATGGATTCATGGTCATTATTAGATTCTTAATTCCTGATTTTTATTGAATTCAAATTCCACCAACTGCCGTGACAGGATTTGAACCCGGGTCCCCAGAATATTATCTGGGTCTCTGGATTAACAGTCCAGTGATATAAGCACTTGGCCATTGCCTCCCCCATATCTCTCTAAACCCTTCCTATTCATGTACTCATCCAGATGCCTTTTAAATGTTGTAACTGTACCAGCCTCCATTACTTCCTTGGGCAGTTCATTCCATACACGGACCACCCTCTGTGTGAAAACGTTGCCCCTTAGGTCCCTTTTAAATCTTTCCTCTCTCACCTTAAACCTATGCCCTCCAGTTTTGGACTCCCCAACCGTGGGGAAAAAGATCATGGCTATTCACCCTATCCATGTCCCTCAGGTTTTTATAAACCTCTATAAGGTCTCTCCTCAGCCTCCGATGTTCCAGGGAAAATAGCCCCAGCTTATTCAGCCTCTCCCTATAGCTCAAACCTTCCAAACTAGCAACGTCCTTATAAAACATTTTTTTTTGCACTCTTCCAAGTTTCACAACATGTATACAGTCATAGAGTCATAGAGATGTACAGCATGGAAACAGACCTTTCGGTCCAACCCGTCCATGCCGACCAGATATCCCAATCCAATCTAGTCCCACCTGCCAGCAGCCGGCCCATATCCCTCCAAACCCTTCCTATTCATGTACCCATCCAAATGCCTCTTAACTGTTGCAAATGTACCAGCCTCCACCACTCCCTCTGGCAGCTCATTCCATACACGTACCACCCTCTGTGTGAAAAAGTTGCCCCTTAGGTCTCTTTATGCATAGCCCATTATTTACATGTGAACAGTCCTTGAATATAGTTCGACTGCATCAGAGATAGTTATCAGACTGTCAGCATCTCTGACACCCCCCCTTTGTAATCTGTCAGCCAGGACCCCCTGATTGTACCAGATTAACAGCCCCAATCAGGGAACTCATACTCCAAGAGTTTCAGCTGGCTGACCTCATTACAATCACTACAAGTTCAAACTGTAACATTTATTTCTATGACTTACAAACTTTACAGAAAGCTCAATATTTGTGTAGGGATAGCTTGAAACAGTTAATAAAGCATATAGGGGCATTGAGTATAAGAGCAGGGAGGTGATTTGAATTTGTATAAGACACTTGTTAGACCTCAGCAGAGGTTGTGGGCACCACATTACAGGATAGATGGGAATGGTAATGCAGCTTACGAGAATGGTTTCACGAATGAGAAACTTTAGTTGTGAAGTTCAATTTAGGTATATGGGACTGTTCTCCCTGGAGAGAAGGTGGTTGAGGGGAGATCTGACAGAGGCTTTCAAAATTGTGAGCGAGCTGGATAGAGTTATGGACCAGGCCCCTCCCCCTCAAAACATTTCAAGAAGGCAGTCCAGACCCTGACTTTGCTCGTCGTTTTAAGTAGGTGTAAAGTGGATACTCCAGGAGTGATGAAGCTGGTCAAACCACTTCGTTTTAAACAAAACAGAATTTATTTGCAAGATTACTGAATGAACCACAAACAAAAGAGAACACAATACAAGAATAACTTAACCTCTCCAAAAACCCAACAGATTATCCCAACTTAATGATGCTGTTCCCAATACTTGCAATAATCCCCATAAACACCCCTTGGCGCAAAAGGTAAAATCAAATCCAGGGTCTTACAGGAGAGAAATCAGAGAGAGAGAGAGATTAGATTAGATTACTTACAGTGTGGAAACAGGCCCTTCGGCCCAACAAGTCCACACCGCCCCGCCGAAGCGCAACCCACCCATACCCCTACATCTACCCCTTAACTAACAATACGGGCAATTTAGCATGGCCAATTCACCTGACCTGCACATCTTTGGACTGTGGGAGGAAACCGGAGCACCCGGAGGAAACCCATGCAGACTTGGGGAGAACGTGCAAACTCCACACAGTCAATCGCCTGAGGCGGGAATTGAACCCCAGTCTCTGGCGCTGTGAGGCAGCAGTGCTAACCACTGTGCCACCGTGCCAGAGTGCCAGCCTAAACCTGCTTCTTTGGGTCCAGCAGCTTTAAAACACTACTGCTATAAACCAAAACAAACCAGAGAAGAGCTGAGCTGGGAGAACTGGCCACTCTCCTTTCAATGTACAAGTGTTTTCTTTTCAAAACCTTGAAAGCCTGTTGCCTGAGGCAGTATCTGTTAGCTATAATCAAACTGGCCCTAAAACTCTTCAATCCTAGACTTTTCAGAGGCTGTATCTTTTAAGGACAACATAACCTTGTCAAGTGAGCAGCACCGTCACACCTCCCCCCCTTAAAACAACCCATCAATATTCAAAGATGGCTTCATTTTAAAACCCCTTAATCTTATACTGTTACAACAGAGGAGCCTCAATTGTCCGGCATTCGATTATCGGAATTTCGGATTATCTGAACAAGATCTCAAGGTCCCAATGCATGGCTAAACTATTTTATGCAGCATTCCATTATTGGCATTAGATTAACTGAACAAAATACTCAACACCCATGGCCTTTGGATAATCGAGGTCCCTCTGTACTCTACAATACACATATACATTACATTAACTATAAACATGCAAACGTGCACAACTACATTCCGTTCCAGTCTGGTGCACCCCTGCCATCGAACGCTTCCATTTCTCATCCAAGTCTTGACAATACATTGGCAATCAACATTCTCTCGTCCTGCCACTTGAACAATGTTCAAGTTGAACAGCTGTAACATCAAGCTCCATTTAACCAGAATGGCATTTTGGTCCTTAAATTTCTCCACAAACCTCAATGGGTTATGATCAGTGTATATGATTGTCTCAGGTACGTCACTGGTAACATAAACATGCTGTAACGCCTATACCAAGCTCAAAGTCTCCTTCTCAACCATCGAATATTTCTGCTGATGAACACCTGATAGGTCTTTCTAACTTCTCATCGTCTTCTTGCACGAGCACAGCACCGACACCCACATCACTCACATCGATAGCCATCGTGAATGGTTTTGTGTAATTAAGAGTGGCTAATACTGAGGCAGTATTAGCTGTCAAAGCAGTATTACCTGACAGTATTCAGGCTGTCAAACACCTTCTGACAGTCCACTGTCTACTGAAACGCCTTGCCTTTCTTTAGCAATTCAGTGAGGGGAGTAGCCACACTGTTAACATCTGGTAAGAATTTTCAATAAAATCCACTCAATCCCTGGAACTGTAGTAATGCTCTTTTTGTCGATGGTACGGGAAACTCACCAATTACATTCATTTTCGCATCCCATGGGGCCATTTGTCCCTGCCCAATAGCACGGCCCAGAAAGGTGACTTTTCGCCATGTTTATCACCAAGCCCACCTTCTGAAGTTGATTGAACAATTCTGATAAATGTTGCAGATGGTCCTTCCATGTACAGGGGAACCTCAATTATCCGAACGAGGTGGGCAGGGAATATTTCATTGGGATAATTCAG
This sequence comes from Chiloscyllium punctatum, assembly GCF_047496795.1. Taxonomy (NCBI): domain Eukaryota; kingdom Metazoa; phylum Chordata; class Chondrichthyes; order Orectolobiformes; family Hemiscylliidae; genus Chiloscyllium; species Chiloscyllium punctatum. The sequence continues at coordinate 79,900,742 of NC_092756.1, read as the reverse complement.
TTAATCGATTAAATGCCTTTCCTCTGGGGCTCAGAGTCCAACCTCGTCCAACCCCTTCCCCCCACCTGCCCTCCACCCGTCCCCCCAATTCCATTCAACAATGCCCCCCCCCCACCCGCACCCCCAACACCTCCCCCCGCCTGCCCTCCACCCATCCCCCCAATCCCAACCAACACCGTCCCTGCCCGCTCCAATCCCGCCCAAAACCGCACCCCCCACCCCCCCAACCCCACACAGACACACACAGACACACACACACACACACAGAGCCACATACACAGGCACACACACAGGCACACACACCACTTTTTACCACAAACTTTTGACAGATTCCACATTTACCTTGTACAGGACAATGTTGGAGAGATTATCTGGGGAATTTGGGGTTTAGGGTACACACCTGTGTAGAACTCCAGGGAGAGTGTGGGGGGAGAGAGAGAGAGAGAGGGCGGGAGGTCAATCATTTGGAGACGGTGCCTGTTTAATCACTGTAAATAAAAGATATGATCACTGTTGGAAACACGTCTTTGATGTAATGTTTCTATTGGGACCTCGAGATCTCCTTCGGATAATCAGATTTTCGGATAATTGGTATTCGGTAATCGAGGTTCCTCTGTCTGACTAAAAGTTATCAGGTCATTGATATATACAGCACAATTGGGTAATCCAGCAATGACTGGATTAGTGGTGCTGGAAGAGCACAGCAGTTCAGGCAGCATCCAACGAGCAGCGAAATCCACGTTTCGGGCAAAAGCCCTTCATCAGGAATAAAGGCAGTGAGCCTGAAGCGTGGAGAGATAAGCTAGAGGAGGGTGGGGATGGGGAGAGAGTAGCATAGTACCTTATTGGTCAGTCTCTGAACTGTGGCTGGCACATTTTTCATACCAAATGGCATGACTTTAAACCGATACAGCCCATTAGGCGTTTTGAAAGTTGAAATTGCCTTTGCTCTTTCTGATAAAGGTACCAGCCAGTATATTCTGAGCAAGTCCAACTTAGAAATGTAAGTTGCTTGACCCACCTTTTCAACACAGTCTTCCAAACGCGGAATGGGATATGCATCAGCCTTTGTAACGGCATTGACTTTGTGATAGTCCGCACATAACCATTGAGTACCATTTGGTTTTGGCACCTTTACTATGGGTAAGCTCCAGTCACTGTAATTCACTTTGATTCTGCCATCTTGGAGCATGTGTTTAACCTCCTTTTGAACCTGTGCCAACTTTGGAGGGCTGTGCCTATAAGGATGTTGGTTAATCAGAACAGTATCTCCTATACCTACATCATACATAATTAGGTTAGTACTTCTCACTTATTCCCACATATCTCCCCATGTGATAGTAATAAGTCAGGTCACTCCAATTTTCATCGGGAAGGTAACTCAATAACTTATCCCAATTTTTGATAACTTCCTCATTGTTCGATTTAATTTGAGAAATGTCCAATTCACAATCCTCTGAACCTGGATCTTCCCTCTGTGCTGTAACTAATAAACCAGTCTCCTTTGACTTTCCTTCCCTGTCAAAATACCTTTTGAGCAGATTCACAAGACACACTCTGTGAGATTTCTTCCTGTCTGGAGTCCTTCTCAAATAGTTCCCCTCACCCAATTTCTTTTTGACTTGATAAGGACCTTGCTTTTAAAGGTTCACCTATCACTGGAAGTAACACTAACACTTTATCCCCAATAGCAGAGTTGCGAGTCTTTGATTTCTTGTATGCTTCCTGTTTCGTTGTATGCTGTGATATTTCTAAATGCTGTCTAGCCAACTCTCCCACTTTGTTTAATTGTCCTCAAAATTTTAACACATAGTCCAAACATGTGGTCTCTGAATTCTGACGTGTCAATTTCTCCTTAATCAATGTTAATGGTCCTCTCACTTCATGCCAAAAACTAATCCAAATGGACTGCATTTGGTCGATTCATTTGTTGCAAAAAGCAAAAAACCAAATTCATCTGATCGCAAAAAGCACAAATGGAATTCCCTTATCCCAATCATCAGGATAGTCCTGACTGTAAATCCTCAACATGGTCTTTAATGTCTGATGCCACCTTTTTAACGCTCTTTGCGACTCTGGATGGTACACAGTAGATTTGAATTGTTTTATTCCTAAGCTGTCCATAACTTCCTTGAATACTTTTGGTGTAAAGTTTGACCTTTGGTCTGATTGTATCTCTGTCGGTGAAAAATTTGAGTAATTCCTCAACAATCCTTTTAACTACGATATTGCGCAATCTAGTCTAGTTGATACTTCCACTTTTGTTAACAAATACTGATTACCACTTTTTGTTTGAGGTAGGGGTCCTACGCAACTAATTTCGACTGTTGTAAAAGGTTCTTCAAATGCAGGAATAGGGATTAAAGTTGCGGGCTTTATTACTGCCTGTGGTTTTCCAATTACCTGACATGTCCGGCAAAATTCAACTATATCTAGGTCAGTAAAAATGTTTTTGTATTTTAGCCTGAGTTTTTCTCACTCCTAAATGACCCCTAGAGGTAACTCGTAACACCTCCCTTCTATAACCCACTAGTAATACAACTTGATGACCTTCTGCCTATTTCTCATCTGCCTGATTATGTGATGGTGTCCATTTCCTCATTAAGAAATCATTTTTAAGATAATAACATTCAGGGACACATTCAGATTCCTTTTCTGTGTACGCCTTTTGATACAATTGCTTTAAATGTTCCCCTTTCTGCTGTAACTCAGTTACTTTCTCTGAACTAAATATGTCTGCATTGTCTTCTATCTGCTCCTGGTTTGTATCAACCATCTGATCAAACAGGGTTTCTGCTAATTCCACTTCAACTTCCTTATCTATACTCTTTGATCTCTCCTGTTTTAACTGGTGACTTTGTGACCTCGTTACCACATAGCCAGGAAATATTCCTGGATATATATCCTCAATAGTTCAGTTGTCTGAGTTTCCACTGGCTTTTTAACCACAGTAGGCAGCACTCCTACCTGTGTACCAGCTGTATCATTAGCAAGGACAAACTGTACTCCTGGAGCTGAGCATTGCCAGTACTCCTACCATGACTTCTCCACTCTTCTCTGGACACTCTAACCGTACCTGACAGAATTGAGCACTTCTTGCCTCACCATGAATTCCCATTACTGGTACCTTTTCTGGCAATAGTCCTTCAGAAGTACATATCACAGATTGGGAGGCTCCTGTGACTCTTAATATTTCAACCACTTTACCTGCTGCTCCTAGTCTATGTGAGTAAACTTTACTATTGCAGGTACATGGTTTAAGAAGATCTGGCACTCCCTCCGTAACCAACCTCTGACCAGCTTGTACATTCTGGTGCAGCTTTCTAACCTCCACTGTGCTTTCTGTTAACACTCCAACAAAATTCACTGGCTTTTCCTGTTTTCCTACATCTGGCTTCTCAGTGCCTTTTCTAACCCACCAACACTGCGATTTCATGTGGCCTACTTTATTGCAGTGAAAACAGCAAAGCTTGTTAACTTCTCATTCCCCTTCAGGGATTTCCTTTTTACCCTGTGGTAAGTTATCCTTTTGATCTTTCCATTTCCACGTGAGGATTCCTCTTTTCCCCAAGTTCCATCCCTAAAGGATTGAAATTGATTTTGGAAGCCAAATGTTGATTTACGGAGCAATTTATAACCATCAGCCATTTCAGCTGCTAGTCTTGCGGTCTGAACTCTCTGCTCTTCCACACGAGTTCTCATTACTTCAAGAAGTGAATTTTTGAACTCCTGCCTTAGTGCCAATTTCTGAAGTTCAAACTCCATCTCTTTCTTCCTTTCCTCTCTCTCCTTTTCTTTCTCTTCTCCCTCTCTTCTTTATCTCTTCCACTTTTTGTTCTATTAAAGCGATTAGCTCTTTCCTCTGCTTTTATTTGTAATTCAAACGGTTTCATTTCTGTTGCCCTTTCCTTGTCTTTTGCCTCTAACTCAAGCTGCTTCATTTGTAATTCCAGCAAATGTAAATGCTGAGCTATTGCTGTAATTATCTCTCCTTTCCTCATGAGACAGCTCCAGCTCCAGCTTGTCTGCTAGTTCCAACAGCTTGGCCTTCACCACTTTTTGCAAAAAAACCCCAAAGCCATTTCTTCCACCCCAAGGAAACTCTCGGTGACTGAAAGAGACATTGCTATCCCAAGCACTGTTTAAACCAATCGAATTCAATGCCCAGAACAAAAGACACTAACACCTACCACTCGCTGCCTTTGACTCCAGCAACCCTAATCCCAAATCCGAACTGTAGAACAAATCCTGCAAAGAGCCCCCTGGTCTGTTATGGACCAGGTCAGGACTCTCAAAACATTTCAAGAAGATAGCCCAGACCCTAACTTTGCTCGTTGTTTTAAGCAGGTGTAAAGTGGATATTCCAGGAGTGATGCAGCTGGTCAAACCTCTTAGTTTTAAACAAAACCGAATTTATTCACCAGATTATGGAATGAAACACAAACGAATACAGAATAACTTAGCCTATCCAAAATGCCGACAGACAATCCCGACTTAATGTTGCTGTTCCCAATACTTGCAAAAATCCCCATAAATACCCCTTGGCACAAAAGGAAAAATCAAACACAGGGTCTTACAGGAGAGAAGTCAGAGAGAGAGAGAGAGAGAGAGAGAGAGCATACCAGCCTAAACCTGCTTCTTTGGGTCCAGCAGCTTTAAAACACTACTGCTATAAACCAAAACAAACCAGAGACGAGCTAAGCTGGGAGAACTGGCCACTCTCCTTTCATGGTACAAGTGTTTGTTTTCAAAAACTCGAAAGCCTGTTGCCTGAGGTAATATCTGCTAGCTGTAATCAAACTGGCTTTGAAACCCTTCAACTTAGACTTTTTGGAGTCTGTTTTTTTACGAGCTCTCTGAAAAAAGAAGTCAAGGACACCATAACCTTGTTAAGGGAGCAGCTTTGTCATAATAGGGGCAAGCTGATCCTGCTCACAAGCAGAACAAGAATGAGAGGACACAGATTTAAACTTACCTGCAAATGAAACAAGGGTGATGTGTTTAAAAAATGTTGTCACACAGCGAGTAGCTAGGGTCTGGAATACACTGTCTGGAAATGTGTGGAGGCAGGTTCAATTGAGGTATTCAAGAGGGTTGTTCAATGATTATTTGGATCGAGATGGTGTGCAGGGATATCAGAAAAGGTAGGAGATTGGTACTAGTCTATAAAGAACAAAGGACAAAGAACCTTACAGCACAGGAACAGGCCCTTCGGCCCTCTAAGCCTGCACCAATCCAGATCCTCTATCTAAACCTGCCACCTATTTTCTAAGGAACTGTATCCCTTTACTCCCTGCCCATTCATGTATCTGTCTAGATCCATCTTAAATGAGGCTATCATTCTTGCCCCTAATGCCTCCACTGGCAACGCACACACCACCTCCTGCATGAAGAACCTTCCACGTATACCTCCCCTAAACCTTTCCCCTTTTCCTTTGAACTCATGACCCCGAGTAATTGAGTCCCCAACTCTGGGAAAAAGCTATCTACCCTGTCTACACCTCTCATGGTTTTGTAGATCTCAAATCAGGATCCCCCCTTCCCCAGCCCCCCCCCGCCTCCCCACCAACCTCCATCTTTCTAATGAAAATATTCCTAATCTACTCAACCTCTCTTCATAGCTAGTGGCCTCCATTCCAGGAAACATCCTGGTGAACCTCCTCTGCACCCTCTCCAAAGCATCCACGTCCTTTTGGTAATGTAGTGACCAGAAATGTATATAGTATTCCAAATGTGGCTGAACCAAATTTTTACACAACTGTAACATGACCTGCCAACTCATGTACTCAATACCCCGTCTGATGAAGGAAAGCATGCCATATGCAAATAATACTCATTTGAAGAGCAACGACGGACTGAATTCTCTCCTGGATCCTAACAATTCTGTGATCTTGTCTCCCCCTCTCTAGAATTTTCTCCAAGTCAGGTGTCCATCACTTTACTCACTCACAGGATGAAGCAATCAAGCACTGCACAGGGATCTGTGATCTGACTAACTTAGTCAAACACTACAGTTCTGGTGTATGCTCACTCCATCAGCAATACACTCGATTCTTAAGTGAATGATGTCTGTGCTGACTTGGTCACTTCCATTAAAAGACAGCTCTAAACCCAAAAGCATTTAGTATAGGGAAATGGCCGTGGTGTCACGACATTGTCTTTGCAAGTGAGAACAAATGAACGTACAAAGTGCAGAAGTAGGCCATTCGGCCCCTCAAACCTGCTCTGTCAGGCAATGAGATTGTGGCTGAGCTGATTGGAATGGCCAATCCACACCTACCCCCCCATAAGCTTTCATCCCCTCTGCTTAACACAAACCTATCTCCTGCTTTAAAAAGACTCTGCTTCCAGTGGCTTTTCAGGATGAGCTTTTCAAAAAGAAAATGGCCACATTTCTGTTTTAAATGGATTTTTATTTTAAACAATGACCTGTCGTTCTAGTTTCTCTCCTCAGAGGAAACATCCTCTCCACATTCACCCTCTCAGCCCGTCCAGGAGTTTTATATCCGTCAATCAAGTCACCTTTTATCCTTCTAAACTCCAGCAGAAAGAAGCTTAGCCTGTCCAATCTCCCCCTCATGAGACAACCTTTCCTTTCCCAAGTATTAGTCGAGTAAGTCTTCTCTGAACTGCATCCAATATTGGACTCACCACTGACCTGTGTAACTGAGCCGCAACATCCCTACACTTGTATTCAGTTCCCCTCATTCTACTAGCTTTCCTAATTACTTGCTGTACCTGCATACTAACCTTCTGTGATTCATCTATGAGGGTATGCAGATCTGTTCTGTACCTCTGAGCTCTGATCTCTCACCAATGGGATAATAATACTTCTTTGTAAATCTTCTTGCCAAAATGGACAATTTCACATTTTACTCAATTTACCAGATCTTTGCCCCCTCACTGAACCTATCCATATCCCACCACAGCTTCCTCATAGAATCCCTGCAGTACAGATGGAGGCCGTTTGGCCTATCAAGTCAGCCGTGACCTTCCGAAGACCATCCCATTTCCCCATCCAATCCCTGCATTTAGCGTAGAGTCGAAAAAGTGTGGCGCTGGAAAAGCACGGGCAGCATCTGACGAGCAGGAGAATTGATGTTTCGAGTATAAGCTCTTCATCAATCCCAACGAAGGGCTTATGTCCAAAACGTTGACTCTCAGGTTGCTGCCTGACCTGCTGTACTTTTCCAGCACGACACTTTTCGACTCTGCATTTAGCATGGCCAATCCACCCTAACCTGCACATCTTTGGACTACAGGAAGAAACTGAAGTACTCCGAAAACAAAACCCACATGGATGCAGGCAGAATGTGCAAACTCCACACAGATAGTCACCCAAGGCTGGAATCGAGCCCAGGTCCTTGGTGCTGTGAGGCAGCAGTGCCAACCACTGAGCCACCCATACCACTCATACTCTCCTCACACTGTACTTTCCCACTTATCTTTGTGTCATCAGCAAATTTGATAAACTTGCCACCTACCCCTTCACCCAAGTCATTTATACAATTTGTAAATAGTTGAGGTATCAGCACCAATCTCTACGTCACACTGCTCATTACATCTTGCCCAACCAATAAAAGTACCATTTATACACTCGGTTTTCTGTTAGCCAGCCGGTCTTCTATCCAAATAAAATCCGAAAGAACTGTGGATGCTGTAAATCAGAAACACAACTGGAGCGGCCTGGTGGCTCAGTGGTCAGCACTGTTGCCTCATGGGACTTGGGTTCAATTCTATCCTCGGGCAACTGTTTCTGTGGAGTTTGCACGTTCTCCCTGTGTCTGCGTGGGTTTTCCTGGGGTGCTCCGGTTTCCTCCCACACTCCAAAGATATGCAGGTTAGATGGATTGGCCATGCCAAATTGCGCATGGTGTCCAGAGATGTGCAGGTTTGGTTGGCTAGCCATGGGAGATAAAAGGTTACAGAGATAGGGTGGAATGCTCTTTCGAGGGTTGGTTTGGACTTGATGGACTGAATGGCCTACTTCCACACTGTAGGGATTCTATGATTTCAAATACAGAAATTGCTGAAAAAGCTCAGCAATCTGTGGACAGCAATCAGAATTACTACTTAGGGTCAGGTGACCCTTCCTCCAATCTCAGTCTTCCATCCGTGCAACTATATGACCCACCACACCATGAGCTTGATTCTGTGCAATGACCTGTGATATAACACCTTATCAAATACTTTCTGGAAATCTAAGTGCAGTATATCCACCCTGTTTGTGTCACCTCCTCAAACAACTCCAATAACTTGGTCAAATATGACTTTCCTTTGACAAGATAAAATGAAGATGGATATTGTCACTGGGAGACCAGTCACTAGGGGCCATGACCTCCAAAGGCAGGCTCTTTGGAAGGGCTTTGCAATGATTGTAACGAGATCAGCTTGGTGGACCTCATAGAATATGAGTTCTCTGATTGGAGCTGTTAACCTGACCCAAACAGGGAGCCCTGGCTGACGGATAGAAAAAGGACTGTCAGAGATATTGGAGTCAAGGACTACTCATGTGTAAATAAAGGGTGATTTGGATGGGATACTGGCCTCTGTGGAGTTATTTCAGAACTATAACTGCATTATTCTGAAATGGGTAAGATATACAGCAACTCAACCTAAACTTAGCAAAGACCTGTTCTGGTGATTCTGTCCTGTTTAGAACTGTTGAGATTACATTTGAGAGAGGAAAGGCTCAAAATACATGGGGTCCTGTTGGGGGGGGGGGGGGGGCGGAGGGAACAACTGGAGAATAACCCCTCCACAAGCCCCAAAGCAATGAGGAAAATACAACCATGGAGTGACCAATCACAGAGGAATCACTCCTCCCCTCTCCCCCCCACCCCCACCCCCACATCATGAGAGAGACAGCATCAGCGAGGAGCTGTTTGTCCAATCACAGGCTGCATTTCTTGCCAGTGAACCTATCAGCAGTGAGAAAGAACCAGCCTGTGATTGGTGCAGCAACTGTGACGGGAGGCAGAATAGCGTCGGGGGTGGCTCTCAGCCAATCGTGGACTTCAGGCAGTGTGATAGGTCAAGTCTGGGGTTGGGTGGGAAGGGGATGGTATTAGTGGGAGAAGGGGCTATGACATGGAGGGGGTGAAGGATGCGGTGGTGGACAGGTTCTACTGCAGAGGACTCAAGTACACAGCAAGAGGATAGTGTAACAAGGGTGTCCAACAATCCTAGATTTTTCCAGGCTATCCCCTCATTGAGACAGTGATCTCATGTCCAGGGATGTTAGTTGCTGGAATGCCCCCTGCCCTGTATTTTTGAAACTACAAATTGGAAATAATTGTGAATCTCCTGGAAGCGATGTATAAAGGTCTTTAGATAATGAGCCCCACAATCTAGACAGCACTCTGTCCCACAAACCCCTCCCCCAACCTCTCCAATGATTCCATCATATGGACGCCATCTCCGGCTCAGTGTCTCTTGTTTCTTTCACCCTGGGCAGTGCTGGTGGTGGGCACACACACTGTGATGCTAGGAGCAAGGGATTCACTGTTGCAATAATGTTTTTCATTCTCTCATGGGACATAGCCATTGCTGGCTGGCTCAGCATTTACTGCCCACCCCTGGTTGCCCTTGAGAAGGTGGGAGTGAGCTGCCTTCTTGAACCACAGCAGTCCACCTGCTGTGGGTTGACCCACAATGCCCTTAGGGAGAAAATTCTAGGATTTTGATCCAGTGACAGTGAAGGAACAGGGATGTATTTCCAACTCAGGATGATGAGTGGTTTGGAGGGCAACTTGCAGGGGGTGGTGTTCCCATGTACCTGCTGCCCTTATCCTTCTAGATGGAAGTAGTTGTGGGTTTGGAAAGTACAGTCTCAGGATCTTTGGTGAATTTCTGTTGTGCATCTCATTGATAGTACAGACTGCTGCTACTAAGTGTCAGTGGAGGTCAGAATGGATTCTTGTGGATCCAAGCAAGCAGCTTTGTCCTGGATGATGTCAAGCTATTTGAGTGTTGTTGCAGCTGCACCTATCCAGGCAAGTGAGGAGTATTCCATCACACTCCTGACTTATGGCCTGGTGGACAGGTTTTGGGGAGTCAAGAGATGAGTTACTCGCTGCAGTATTCCAAACCTCTGAACTGCTCTTGTAGTTACTGGATTGATAAGGCAAATCTCGTTGAGTTTATTAATTAATGGTAGCCCCCCCGGATGTTCAGGGGGATTCAGTGGGGGATTCAGGGATGGTCAACATTGAATGTCAAAAGGCGATGGTTAGTTAGCAACTTATTGGAAATGGTCATTGTCTGGCATTTCTGTGGTGTGAATGTTACTTGTCACTTTGTCAGCCCAAGCCTGGATTTTGTTCAGATCTTGTTGCATTTTGACATGGACTGCTTCAGTATCTGAGGAGTCGCAAATGGTGTTGAACATTGGACAATCATCAGTGAACACCCTACTTCTCACTTTATATTTCCTCCCCCCCCACACTCCCGCCTAACTGCGGTAGTGCTTATTTTTTCCCCAGCACCCATGGTGTGTGTGTGTGTGCAGGTGTGAGACACAGTGAGAGACACAAGGTGTATGAATCTTTATTCAATTTCTACCACCAGGAAGCAAAGAAACACCACGAGTGGCCAGTGACAAGCAGTGCCCTTCACATCAAAGGGCAATGCTGTGTGATCAAACACTTCTCACTTTATAATGCAAGAAAGGTTATTGATGAAGCAACTGAAGATGGTTAGACCGAGGACACTACCCTGAGGAACTCCTGCACAGACACCCTTGAGCTGAGATGACTGACCTCCAACAATCTTAACAATCTTCTTATGTGCGTGGTATGCTTCCAACCAGTGGAGAGTTTGCCCCCGATTCTCATTGATTCCATTTTGCCAGGGGTCCTTGATGCCACACATAGACTAATGTGGTTTTGTTGTCAAGGGCTGTCACTCTTACCTCCCCTCCGGAATTTAGCTCTTTTGTCCATGTTTGAACCAAGGCTGTAATGAGGTCAGTAGCTGACTGGCCCTGGCAGAACCCAAACTGGGAGCCACTGAGCAGGTTATTGCTGAACAGGTGCTGCTTAATAGCTCTGTTGGTGACACCTTCCATCACTTTACTGATGATGATGGGATAGTAATTGGATTTGTACTGCTTTTTATGTACAGGACATATCTGGGCAATTTTTCACATTGCTGGGTAGATGCTGGTGTTACAACTGTACTCGGACAACTTGGCTCCGGGAGCAGCAAGTTCTGGAGCACAAGTCTTCAGTCCTATGGCCACAATATTATCAGGGTGCACAGTCTTTGCAATAGCTAGTGCTCCCAACCATCTCTTCACATCAGGTGGAGTGAATCGAATTGGATGAAGTCTGGTGTCTGTAATACAGGCGACCAATGGAGGAGCCCGAGATGGATCATCCACTCAGCACTTCTGACTGAAGATTGTCGTGAATGCTTCAGCCTTATAAGATTAGATTACTTACAGTGTGGAAACAGGCCCTTCGGCCCAACAAGTCCACACCGACCCACCGAACCGCAACCCACCCAGACCCATTCCCTACATTTACCCCTTCACCTAACACTACGGGCAATTTAGCATGGCCAATTCACCTAACCTGCACTTTTTTGGACTGTGGGAGGAAACCGGAGCACCCGGAGGAAACCCACGCAGACGCGGGGAGAATGTGCAAACTCCACACAGAGAGTCGCCTGAGGCAGGAATTGAACCCAGGTCTCCGGCGCTGTGAGGCCACAGTGCTAACCACTTTGCCGCCCACAAAAACTCTGCTTTCGCTCCACAGTCTGGAAACAGGCCCTTCGGTCCAACGAGTCCACACCAACCCTCCAGCGAGCAACCCACATAGACCCATTCCTTTACATTTACCCCTGACTAATGCACCTAACACTGCAGGCAATTTCCCATGGCCAATTCACCTGCACATCTCTGTTACTGTGGAAGGAAACCGGAGCACCCGGAGGAAACCCGCGCAGACACGGGGAGAATGTGCAAACTCCACACAGACAGTCGCCATGAGGCTGGAATCGAACCCGGGACCCTGGCGCTGTGAGGCAGCAGTGCTAACCACTGCCTACACTGAGCTTGTCCATCATTGAGGATTGGGATGTGTGTGTGGAGCTTCCCTCCTGCAGTGACTTGTTTAATTGTCCACCACCATTCGGGACTGGATGTGAGAGGGCTGCAGAACTCAGACCTGACCAGCTGGTTGTGGGATCACTCAGCTGAACCACTTTGCATTTTCAATGTTCAACCCAAATTAAAACATCACTTTGAAAGAAAAATGATTTGGAGATGCCGGTGTTGGACTGGGGTGTACAAAGTTAAAAATCACACAACATCAGGTTATAGTCCAACAGGTTTAATTGGAAGCTAGTGTGCTTCCGAAGCTTCCAATTAAACCTGTTGGACTATACCCTGGTGTTGTGTGATTTTTTAACTTTGAAAGAAAAAGGTTTGTTGGTTTTAGATTCTGTTGCTGTTGAATTAAGTTGCTTTGCTGTAAAACCTGTCTGATTCTGTTTATTTGTCAGACAGAGAGACCTCCCTCCTTGGCTGGTGCCTGACATCTTCCATGTTGTCCAGGGGAGAGCTGTCGCAAACTGCGGTAAAATCCAACGGCAAAGTTAACGGCCTGACCTTCTGCCGTAAAGCGGCGTTCGCCCCCACACCCCCCCCGACCTGCTGCCGTAAAGTGGATTTCGGCCAGTTGCAGGGATCGAATGGGAACGTGAGGAGGTTCGCGGGAGCTGGGGCTGGAGCTGGGGCTGGGGGCGGGGGCTGTAATGGAGAGAAAGTGGGGCTCCGGATGGAACCTGGACGGTCCAGGCCGCCACCACAGCCTGAGGCCCGGAAATGGAGCCCGAGCTGTGGCCTGGGCCGAACCCTGCAGCTGGGGCCCGGGTCCCGGGGTCGGAGCTGGGGCCCGGGGCCCGGGGTCGGAGCTGGGGCCCGGGGTCGGAGCTGGGGCCCGGGGCCGGAGCTGGGTCCCGGGGTCGGAGCTGGGGCCCGGGGTCGGAGCTGGGGCCCGGGGTCGGAGCTGGGTCCCGGGGTTGGAGCTGGGGCTTGGGGCCCGAGTAACTCTCTCCTGCTCATATTCAGACCCTGAGTCTCATTCCTCCCACCACCGTCTTTGACTGATTCTGGATTAGTGGTGCTGGAAGAGCACAGCAGTTCAGGCACCATCCGAGGAGCAGTAAAATACACCCATTCCTGATGAAGGGTTTTTGCCCGAAACGTCGATTTCGAAGCTCCTTGGACGCTGCCTGAACTGCTGTGCTCTTCCAGCACCACTAATCCAGAATCTGGTTTGCAGCATCTGCAGTCATTGTTTTTACCACGTCTTTGACTGACCTGAGCTTGTGGTAACTTCGGTCAGTTTGTGGGGGACGTTTCTTGAAACTGCCAGTAAATTTGGAGCTGACCGCCAGCACATCGCCCAAACCACCTAATTCCGACTCGTCCTTTAGTGAATGCATCTCAAACTCTGCAAAAGCAGTGCTTGTGTAGCGCCTTTCAAGATCTCAGGGTAACCCCAAATGCTTCACATCCAGTGAGATTCCTCACCCCCACCTCTTCGGTCTCAGCTCATTTTGCTGCTGAAATCCTCATTTCTACCTCTACTCCAGTGCACTCCCAACCTATCACCCCCATTGTACCTTTGTTCCCTTGAATTTATCCAAAAGTGCTGCTCCTTTCTACTTGCACTGAGTGTGTAAAGAGCAATGCCTGTTGTAAATCAGAAACCAAAACAGAAATTGCTGGAAAAGATCAGATCTGGTAGCATCCGTGGAGTGAAATCAGTGCTAAAGTTTCAGGTTGAGCGACCCTGCATTCCTGTTTTCCCATCACTCCCTGTGCTTACTGACATCCAGTTGGCTTTGAGGCAAGGAATGACTTCAATTAGGATGAGGTTTTTAAAATATTAAATTTCTATGTGGCCTTGCCCTGCTTTCTACCTAATCCTCCCTAATGCCACAAACCTATGAGGTACCTGCACTATTCTAGTTCTGACCCTTTGAAGATCCCTGGTTTTAATCACTTCACTGTTGAGGGCTGAGTCTTTAGGAGTCTGGGCCTCAACCACTCTCATCCCCACCCAAAGCCCCTCTCTATTCCTTTCAGACACTCCTGAAAGAATTTGGTCTCTTGTTCCAATATATCCTCAGTATCAAGTTTTGTTTGGTAACTGCTCCTGCGAAGTGCCTTGGGACTTTTGCCATAATAAAGGTGCCAAATTGGTGCATGTAAGGTGGTCCTTTCCATAACGAGTTACATACATCTCACTCATTTGCCAGTAGTCCAGCTGGATGTACAGTGTAGTGTCTTAAGTAGATTGTTGGTTAATCGCCCCATGACTTAATCTTGTATATCAATAAGACTTTTCATTAATAGTCCTTGTTACTATAGGTACTAACTTCCTGACTCTTGCTTTTCCCAATTATATGAACAATGTTTGAATGGTTTCTCCTCTTCCACAGTGCATTGATCCTGCCTTCTCGCAGCATGTTTGTCCTGGTGGAGATGGTGGATACTGTGCGGATCCCGCCCTGGCTTTTCGAAAGGAGGCTAAATGACGCCATAGCTGAAGAGCTGAACAAAAAACTGGCAAATAAGGTGGAAAACCTCTCGTTAAAGCTGCGGCCAGACTGACTCGCTTCCTGTCAGTTCTTTTGTTCTTTCACGGATGTGGGTGTTGCTGGGCATTACCATCCCTAGTTGCCCTGGAGAAGGTGGTGGTGGTGGTGAGCTGCCTTGTTGAACTGCTGCTGTCCGTTTGGTGTCGGGTGTTTGCTGTCAGGGAGTGAATTCCAGGATTTTGACCCACTGAAGGAACAGTGATATATTTCTATGTCAGGATGGAGGGGATGGTGAGTGGCTTGGAGGGAGAACTTGCAGGGGGTGGTGTTCCCATGCATCTGCTACCCTTGCCCTTCTGGATGGTAATGCTCGTGGGTTTGGAAGGTGCTGTCAAAAGAGCCTGTGAGAGCACCTGGTTTCATGTGGGACTTTGAAAACTGACCTTGATGGATTAGTGGTGCTGGAAGAGCACAGCAGTTCAGGCAGCATCCAAGTAGCTTCAAAATCGACGTTTCGGGCAAAAGCCCTTCATCAGGAATAAAGGCAGTGAGCCTGAAGCGTGGAGAGATAAGCTAGAGGAGGGTGGGGGTGGGGAGAAAGTAGCATAGAGTACAATGGGTGAGTGAGGGAGGGGATGAAGGTCAAGGAGGAGAGAGTGGAGTGGATAGGTGGAAAAGAAGATAGGCAGGTGGGACAAGTCATGGGGACAGTTACTGAGCTGGAAGTTTAGAACTAGGGTGAGGTGGGGGAAGGGGAAATGAGGAAACTGTTGAAGTCCACATTGATGCCCTGGGGTTGAAGTGTTCCGAGGCGGAAGATGAGGCGTTCCTCCTCCAGGCGTCTGGTGGTGAGGGAGCGGTGGTGAGGGAGGCCCAGGACCTCCATGTCCTTGGCAGAGTGGGAGGGGGAGTTGAAATGTTGGGCCACAGGGTGGTGTGGTTGATTGGTGCGGGTGTCCCGGAGATGTTCCCTAAAGCGCTCTGCTAGGAGGTGCCCAGTCTCCCCAATGTAGAGGAGACCACATCGGGAGCAACGGATACAATAAATGATATTAGTGGATGTGCAGGTAAAACTTTGATGGATGTGGAAGGCTCCTTTAGGGCCTTGGATAGAGGTGAGGGAGGAGGTGTGGGCGCAGGTTTTACAGTTCCTGCGGTGGCAGGGGAAAGTGCCATGATTGGAGGGTGGGTCTTTTGGGGGCGTGGACCTGACCAGGTAGTCACGGAGGGAACGGTCTTTGTGGAAGGCGGAAAGGGGTGGGGAGGGAAATATATCCCTGGTGGTGGAGTCTGTTTGGAGGTGGCGGAAATGTCGGCGGATGATTTGGTTTATGCGAAGGTTGGTAGGGTGGAAGGTGAGCACCAGGGGCGTTCTGTCCTTGTTACGGTTGGAGGGGTGGGGTCTGAGGGCGGAGGTACGGGATGTAGACTAGATGCGTTGGAGGGAATCTTTAACCATGTGGGAAGGGAAATTGCGGTCTCTAAAGAAGGAGGCCATATGGTGTGTTCTGTGGTGGATGGCCTCCTTCTTACAGAGGTTGATAAAATCACAGGGGGTATAGATGAGGTGAATGGTAGATGTCTTTTCCCTTGGGTGGGGACTTTCAAGACTAGGCAGCATATTTTTAAGGTGAGAGGAGAGAGAGATTTTAAAAAGACATGAAGGTTTTTATTTTACACAGACAGCGGGGTGTGTGTGAAATGAACTTCCAAAGAAAGTGGTTAACAACGTTTAGGTAAGCTAATGAAGAAGAAATGTTTGGAGGGATGTGGACCAAACGCAGACAGGTGAGACTAGTTTAGTTTGGGATTATGGCCAGTGTGGACTGGTTGGGCTGGATATTCTGTTTCTGTGCTGTATGACTCTGTGGTTATGACTCCATGGAAAGGGCATGCGGAGAGTTACCAGAATGTTTCTGGACTGAGTGGCTTCTGTCCTGAGGGAAGATTTGAAAAGCTCGAGCATCCTCCTGGGAACAGAAACATAGAGGTGACTTGCTGGCGGTTTCAAGATAAGAGGTTTTGATAAGAAAGATCTTTTGCCCCACCTGTTGTCTGGCAGGTGGATTGATGACAAAAAATTCTAAATGATTGGCTGGGGAGCTAGAGGGGTGAAGAGAATCGTTTCCCCTCGGCATTGTTAGGATGAGGAGTGCTGCCTGAAGAGGTTTTTGTTTTGGCTCAGGCTTTCGTGGGATGTGGGTGTTGCTGCTTCACCAGCTTTGGTTGCCCATCACTAATTGTCGTTGAGAAGTGAGTGGGGAGCTGCCTTGTTGAATCTGCAGTCTATGTGGGTGTCAGTACACCTAGGGTGTTAGGTCAGGAATTCCATGGTTTTGACAGTGATGTGGTGCCCAGTCAGGGTGTTGTGTGTCAGAGAGGAGAACTGCAGGTGAATGATGTTCACTGCTATCTATTGCTCTTGTCCTTTTAGGGACTAGAGGTCACTACTTTGGAAGGGTGTTAGTGAAGGAGGCTTGGTGAGTTGCTCTTCTCCATCTTGTAGATGGTGTGCTCTGCTGTGTTGGAGGTAGAATAGGTGCCAGTCAAATGGACTGCACTGTCCTGGATGGTGGTTAGCCTCTTGACTGTTGTTGAGGCTGAGTCCATCCAGGTCAGTGGGGAGGATTCCATCATACTCCTGGCTTGTGCCTTATAGATGGTGGACATGCTGTGGGGAGTTAGGAGGTGAGTTACTTGCTGCAGAATTTCCAGCCACTGGCCTGCTCTTGTTACCACAGTATCTTCAAGGATGGTCCCGTAAAGGGAAGGTGGCCGACTACTGGATGGAAGAGTTTATTGGTTGTGCAGGAGAAAGAGCAGGAGTGTGTAACTGAGCACAGCTCTTTCAAAGAGCTAACACTGGTATGATGGGGCCAATGGCCACCACCTCTGCTGCTCATTATAAATGAAGCTTCACTGTGATACCATCAAAATAGTCCTGTTGGTGTTCCCAGGGATCGTTCTCAAGCTGGTTGAGTGAAGAGAAGCAGCCTGATACTTCACTTGCTGGAGGGTCAGAGTCAGGTTCATTCTGAAGAAGCAAGGTCAAATCAGCTGGGAGTAGTACTTCACAATGATGTGGTTTTGGTAACATAGAACAGTTCAGCACAGTATAGGCCCTTCAACCCTCAATGTTGTGCCGAACTTTTATCCTACTCTAAGATCAGACTAACCTACATACCCTTCATTGTACTATCATCCATGCGCCTATCCAAGAGTCGCTTAAATGTCCCTAATGTATCTGACTCTGCTACCACCTTTGGCAGTGCATTCCACGCTCCCACCATTCTCTGTGTAAAGAACCTACCTCTGACACCTCCCTAAACCTTCCTCCTTAACATTATGCCTCCTTGTGATATCCCTCCAAACAGTTCTTATTCATGAGCTTATCTTTTAAATGTTGTTAACTGTATCCACATCACCACTTTCTCTGGAAGTTCATTTCACACACACCCCGCTGTCTGTGTAAAATAAAAACCTTCATGTCTTTTTAAAATCTTTCTCTTCTCACCTGGGAAAAAGTCTTTGGCTATTCACTGTATCTGTGCCTCTCAACATCTTATAGACCTCTTATCACGTCACTTCTCATCCTCCTTGGTCCAGTGAGAATAGCCCTAGATCCCTCAACCTTTCTTCGTAAGACTTGCCCTTCAGTCCAGGCAGCATCCTGGTAAATCTCTGCACCCTCTCCAAATCTTCCACATCCTTTCTATAATAAGGCAATGAGAACTGAGCACAGTATTCCAAGTGTGGTCTAACCAGGACTCAAAAGAGCTGCAGCATAACCTTGTGGCTCTTAAACTCAATCTCCCTGCTAATGAAAGCCAACACCCCATAAGCCTCCTTAACAAACTTATCAACTTGATGGCAACTTTGAGGGATCTCTGGGCATGAACCCCAAGATCCCTCTGTTCTTTCACACTGTCAAGAATCCTGCCTTTAACCCTGTAATCTGTATTCAAATTCGATTTTTCAAAATTAATCACTTCACACTTTTCCAAGTCGAACTCCATCTGCCACCTCTTAGCCCAGTTCTGCATCCTGTCAGTGTCCCATTGCAATGGTACAGCAGCCCTTCACACTATCCACAACTTCACCAACCTTCATGTCACTGACAAACTTTTTAACCCACCCTTTCCCTTCCTCATCCGTGTCATTTATAAAAATCGCAAACAGCAGAGGTCCCAGAACCGATCCCTGCAGAATACCACTAGTCACCGAGCTCCAGGCTGAATACTTTCCATCTACAACCACCTCTGTCTTCTGTGGGTCAATCAATTCTGTATCCAGGCAGATGGGTTTCCCTGTATCCCATGCCTCCTTACGTTTTGAAAGAGCCTACCATGGGGAACCTTGCTAAAATCCACCTACATCACATTCACTGCTCTAGCTTCATCAATGTGTTTTGTCACATCCTCAAAGAATTCAGTAAGGTTTGTGAGGTATGACCTACCCCTCTCAAAGCCATGCTGACTATCTCTAATCAAGATATGCTTTTGCAAATGATCATAAATCTGCCTCTTAGAATCCTCTCCAATAATTTGCCCACCACCATGTATGACTGACTGGTTTGTAATTCCCAGCGTTATTCCTAATCCCTTACTTGAACAAGGGAATAATATTTGCCATCCTCCAATCACCTGGTAGTACTCCAGTGGACGGTGAGAATGTAAAGATTATTGCCAAAGGTGCAGCAATCTTTTCCTTTGCTTCCTGTAGTAACCTTGGGTATATCCTCAGGCGACTGACTGTGTGGAGTTTGCATGTTCTCCCTGTGTCTGCGTGGGTTTCCTCCGGGTGCTCCAATTTCTTCCCACACTCCAAAAATGTGCAGGTCAGGTGAATTAGCCACGCTAAATTGCCTGTAGTGTTAGGTGCAGGGGTAAATGTAGGGCAATGTTCTGGGTGGGTTGCGCTTCGGCGGGTCAGTGTGGACTTGTTGGGCCGAAGGGCCTGTTTCCACACTGTAAACAATCTAATCTAATCCAATCCCTTCTGGCCCAAGGGACTTAACTATCCTCATGATTTTCAAAATTTCCCGCACATCCTTCTCCTTAACATCAACATGTTTGAGCATTTCAGCCTGTTTCACATTGTCCTCACAAATGACAAGGTCTCTCTCACTCGTGAATAATAAAGCAAAGTATTCATTAAGGGCTTCCCCTACCTCCTCTGACTCTAGATACAAGTTCCCTCCACTATCCCTGATTGGTCCTACCCTCACTCTGGACATCCTCTTGTTCCTCACATAAGTGTAGAATGCTTTAGAGTTTTCCTTAATCCTACCCGCCAAGGTTTTTTCATGTCTCCTTCTCGCTCTCCTCAGTCCATTCTTCAGTTCTTTCCTGCCTACCTTGTAACCCTCTGCAGCCCTGTCTGATCCTTGCTTCCTCAACCTTAAGTAAGCTTCCTTCTTCCACTTGACTAGATGTTCCACATCTCTTGTCATTCAAGGTTCCTTCACCCTACCATTCCTTCCTTGCCTCAGTGGGACAAACCAGACCAACACTCACAGCAGATGCTCCCTAAACAGCCTCCACGATCTGTTACGCATTTCCCTGAGAATATCTGCCCCCAATTTATGCTCCACAGTTCCTGCCTATAGTGTTGTAATTCCCCCTGCTCCTATCCCTCTCCATGACTATAGTAAAAGTCAGGGATTTATGATCACTAACACTGAAATGCTCTCTGACCAAGCACCAGCTCCAATATGGCCTACTGTATGGTTGGCCTATCTACATATTGAGTCAGGAATCCTTCCTGGGCACGCCTGACAAAATCTGCTCCGTTCAAACTATTTGCACTAGAGAGGTTCCAATCAACATTAGGGAAGTTGAAGTCACCCGTGACAACAGCCCTGTTGCTTCTGCACCTTTCCAAAATCTGTCTTCCAATCTGCTCCTCCGTGTCTCTTTTGCTATTGGGGGAAGGTGAATAGAGAACTCCCAATAAAGTGACCGCACCTTTCCTGTTTCTGACTTCCACCCATACTGACTCAGTTAACAAATCCTCCTCGGCGACCTCCCTTTCTGCACTTGTGGTACTATCCCTGATTAGTAACACCATTCCCCCACCTCTTTTACCACCCTCCCTATTACTTTTGAAACATCTAAACCCTGGAACATCCGACAACTATTCCTGCCCCAGTAATATCCAAGTCTCCATAATGACCACAACATCATAGCTCCAAGTACTGCTCTAAGTTCTAACCCTTATTGCTGTTGCTTCTTGTGGTAAAATAGACACACTTCAACCCATCACGCTGACTGTAACTTTGCCTATCGGCTGTCTATCCTTCTTCCCAGGCACTGCATGCTGTATCTGCCTGTTCACCAGCTACCCCAACCTCTGATCCATAGATCCAGTTCCCAGCCCTCTGCCAAACTAGCTTAAACCCTCCCAAAGGGTCCTAGCAAACCTCCCGCCCAGGAATTTGATACCCATTCGCCGAGCTGGGAATTTGTGTGGCAGACGTTTCGTCCCCTGTCTAGGTGACATCCTCAGTGCTTGGGAGCCTCCTGTGAAGCGCTTCTGTGCTGTTTCCTCCGGCATTTATAGTGGCCTGTCTCTGCCGCTTCCGGTTGTCAGTTCCAGCTGTCCGCTGCAGTGGCCGGTATATTGGGTCCAGGTCGATGTGCTTATTGATTGAATCTGTGGATGAGTGCCATGCCTCTAGGAATTCCCTGCCTGTTCTCTGTTTGGCTTGTCCTATAATAGTAGTGTTGTCCCAGTCGAACTCATGTTGCTTGTCATCTGAGTGTGTGGCTACTAAGGATAGCTGGTCGTGTCGTTTCGTGGCTGAGCACTGAGGATGTCCCCTAGACAGGGGACAAAACGTCTGCAACACAAATTCCCAGCTCGGCGAACAGAACCACAACAACGAGCACCCGAGCTACAAATCTTCTCCCAAACTTTGAATTTTGATACCCCTCTAGTTCAACCCATCCTCCTTGTACAGGTCTCACCTTCCCCAGAAGGTATCCCGATGATCCACATACCTGAAGCCCTCCCTCCTACACCAGCTCTGCAGCCACGTGCTCAGCTGCACTTGCTTTCTGCTCCTAGCCTCACTAACCCATGGCACTGGTAGCAATCTTGAGGTTAATACTCTGCTTGTCCTGCCTTTTAGCTTCCAACCTAACTCCGAGTTAAATACAAAGAAGGATTGACCAGCAGAAGCACAGAGGATGGCTAGAAACTGTTGGAAATATTTAGTCGGCAGATCAAAAGTAAGGTTGGAAAGTGGTTGGATTAAACTTCTGGACAGGGTATGGAGCTGCAGACATCTGGATTATCAGTGATTTGCAAATTCAATTGAGAATCTCTCTTGATTGTATTTTGCTGCTGAATGAGCTGCTGTGTTTCTTTCTACAGGTCGTATATAATGTTGGCCTCTGTATTTGCCTGTACGACATTACCAAGCTGGAAGATTCCTACATTTTTCCAGGGGATGGAGCATCTCATACTAAAGGTGATACATTTCAAAGCCAGGAACCATATTTCTGTTTAGTAACTCTCAATAAAGCAGTCTCCGTTTCCCTCCTGTCACTGCCAGTCCTAAATCTGGGCTGGAGATCTATGGCACACTTGTCACAGAGTATGGTGTACAACAGTCTGAGAGCATTTAAATTCCACTTGGGCCTCCTCACCTCCTTCCTCATTTGTTTATCTCAGCCTGGGGAGGCGTGTCTTAGACACACCGATGATATTCACCTCGACCGCTGTATTGATAAACTTCAAAGGTTGTGACTGAGTTCTGTGTTGGGTTTCTAAGCTGCCCACCTTGTATCGATCTCTATTCTTGCGTTCCCCCTACAAGGGGAAATGCATTGTCTATCGCAGCTTTTCATAATTTTAGAGACCACCATTAGGCCATTGCTGAAGCTGTGCTCTGAGAGACCATGTCTATCCATCCTGATTGCAACAGTTATCATCGTTGTAAATCGTCCTCATGCACCAGTATCCCTGTTAGGTGACGATCAAACCTGTGTACAGCACTACAAATAGGGCATGCCTTTCCTCCTTTTCAGTTTTGTCCCTCTTACAAACACATTTGCACTAGATGTGCCTTTTTTATAGAGTTGCTCGCTAGTTCTCATGGTTTATATATTTATGCTTTCAGATGCCATTTGCCTCCTTTTGCCAGTTAGCTTTTGTTTAGTTTTCTAAGTAATATGATCTGCTTCAATGCTAAATGTGATATGTCCGGTTCAGCTAAATTGAAATTGATTTGTTATTCATATGTCTGTACGAATGGTAAATTGATTTCAATTTAGCACTGAAGCAGGTCATATATTACTTAGGTTAGGAAACAAAACAAAATCGAACTGGAATGTGAAGGGAAAGAGAATCTGAAAGCACATACACTTCCGAATGAGACGGGCGGGGAGTATTTTGTTTGGATAACGTTTTTACAGGACCTTGAGATCTTGTTTGAAAAATCTGAAATTCGGATAACTGACGTTTGGACAACCAAGGTAAACCATAAGAAGTAAAGTGGTGGATCTTGACTCACTCTTGGTTAATGGTCATTTTTGGGATCCACAGTGTCTGTTCATGTTGATGCAACCGATCCTGTGCCATGATTAGTAAAGTGAAGTTCTTCCCTTATCCCTGCCAGCTCTCCTTGTTTAACCACACTGAAAAACGGAATAGCTGGCGTCTTTCTAATGTACAGTTTGATGGCCATGTTTGTCGACATACCAACAATCATGACTGATTGGTTGCATGAATTGAATATGGCCCGAAGCTGTGAAGGGTGCTACATAAACGCAGCTTTCTGCTTTAAAAGTATTGTTTTGTCTTCTCTGCTTTCCCACTCAGTGCACTTCCGTTATGTGGTCTTTCGACCTTTTCTGGATGAGATTATTACCGGCAAAATTAAAGGCTGCAGTCAGGATGGTGTTCACGGTGAGTAACTTATAATTTGAGGTATTCAGTCGCCCACCCACCCGTGTCAAGTTGGAGGCTTCTGGTTCTCTGCCTGGGTTTACCAAGTCTAAGTGCATCGATAGGTTCTCGTGACAAGATGGATTCAGAACTGTACATGTCAGGTCGTCACACCTTGCTGCAGAAAGCAATTTGTGGCAGCTCACTCCTGTCCCCAGCCCTAAGCTCTTGTAACAATTATCCTAAGTCTGTTCCTTCTGGTTACAGCTGTTTGGTCTGTGAAGACAGTTTTTGTATTAAACTCCATGTCACTGTGCGCAACTCCTTTAAACCTCCTCTTTATCTTCGCTGCTTAAAGGAGAACAATCCCAGCTTCTCTTGTTTCTACATAGCTGAGTTCCCTCATCCTTTGCACCCCTCTTCAAGTCCACATCATACCTTGTCTGTCCTTTTTATAAATTTTTTTTTAATAGTTTTTCCCATTATATTCAATGGTGAGACTCTCGGAATTGTTTTATCTTTAATTAGTACACTGGCAAGGGTTTCTGCCTGTTTGTTGCCCAGAGGGCAATCTTAAAGGGCATGAGTTGGTGCGTCAGATAAGCTTTTATGATAATTGCCAGTGGTTACGTGGTCTGAGGCTGTTCATTGTTCTGCAGTATGTATGGCATGTACACGTCTGACGGAGGAAGTTCCCTTCACAATTGTGCAGAGTTAGCAGTCTGCTCGTGTGAAAAGGAGAAAGCTTTTTCCGCAGCTTATGACCTTGGAGATGCCTGGAGTTTGCCTCTGTCCCACAAAGGTAGAGGTTTTGATTTGCTGTTGACATTGAGATTGAAAACCAAGAAGGTGGAGGGGGGAGTCTCTGTGTCAAGGTCGCGGTCAGTGGACTCGGCTTTGCTCGTTCCTCAGGATTCCAGAACCCTGCGGTGATGAGGGATTCTCACTGAGAAATCGCCAGGAATAATTTCAAAATAGGTGTGTTGGTCTTGCTGCATTTAGCAGCCCTTGTTCCCCATCCCATACACTCCTGAATGGTACTGGAGTTCTTTGAGTCCCAGGACTTGCTTCATTCACACACTGAGCACAGTTCCAGCAAGTCGGTTGGGGGGGGGGGGGGGGGGGGGGGGGGGGGGGGGGGGAAGCTGGATGGTGATGAGGAGCAGGAATCCTTGCTGATCTATTCATGCTCCCTTCCCATTTGTTGTTGGCAGCTAGTTCATCCTGCATCGTGTACCCTTCCTCCACATCTGCATTGAGTGGGCTTGTATTCCCTCAAAGTGGGATCTGCTGTGATCGTGTCGAAGGGTTTAAGATAATTCCAGGATTTGACTGGGTAAATGGAGCAGAGCGAATCCTTACACTGGGGGATGTCTAGAATAGGGGGGCACAGCCTGTTCATTAGAGCGAGGACCTCTAGGGAGTGATGTCAGGAAGTAGTTTTTTTACAGTAAGGGCAGTGAAAGCTGCCGAGACTGAAGGCCAGCTGAAAATGTCAAAACTGGCATATTGATAGATTTTGGTTAGGCAGGCAGATTAAGTTGATGAATCCAGGGAGGTTCCTGAAGGGTTTAGGACAGGTAGACAAGGTGGTCAAGTTGGCACATCAGATGCTTTCCTTCATTGGGCAAGGTATTGATTATAAAATGCAGGAACTGAATGATGAAGCTGTATAAACAGGCTGATTAGGCTGGAGCTTTGTCTACAGTTCTGTGAAGAAAGATTGGATGGGCTTCCAACTGGATCGAGAGTGGTCTCCTGTTCCTACAGCTCATTGCCCCCTTTACCTACTGGGGCATTCGGGACCTGCCCCTTCCCATAGGGATGGCAGCAGAGGGATTTGTGAAGACACTGAAGTGAGGACAGCTATCAGTGCTGTATCTGTTCCTCTGTGCTCTGGGGACAGGGTCCCTCTAAAAACCCTTGTCCGAAATCCCAATAGACCAGTTTCTGACCTATTAGTGGAATCCTGCGCCCGGTCTATTAAGGGTTGTTCACATTCAGGAATGAAGTGTTATCTGTTATTATCTCTGTGTCACAATTGAACATTGCGGGGTCAGATGTAGGTCATTTCATGGCGCAATTGGTAGCATCCCTGCCTCTTAACCTGAGGTTCAGGGTTCAAATCCCACCCCAATTAACGATGCCTTTATAATATTGATTATAAGTCTGCAATTGCTTCCAACTCCTGCCACTGACAGGTGGTGAGAATGAGAGAGATTACTGGTCAGCTACATGATGAATTGGAGCCTCTATCATCACTACCCATAGCTCCATATCACATCCCACTCGGCTTGGGCCTTATCTTCGTGAGGTTTCTCTGAATTGCCTCAAATGCATGTTTATCCTTCTGTAGTTAAAGCAGACTGCAACTCGGCTGCACGGTGGCTCAGTGGTTAGCACTGCTCCCTCACAGCACCAAGACCCAGATTCAATTCCACCCTCGAGCGACTGACTGTGTGGAGTTTGCACATTCTCCCCGTGTCTGTGTGGATTTCCTGCCACAGTCCAAACTCCAGGCCTATTGCGCCCGTGTCTCTGGTGCTGAAATATATCTCGGTTGCATTATTGACTCAAATCCTTGGAAATTGTTTCAAGCTTCCTTCAGCCAGGGTCTGGTTCTGAAATCTGGGTGCCCCACTGTACAAGGTCAAAGTCTAACCCTTAACTTACATGGCTGTTCCTCCTCCGTCCCTCACAGTGACGCTGGGATATTTTGATGACATCCTCATCCCTCCAGAATCTCTGCAGCAACCTGCCAAGTTGTATCCTTCAGTGACTGAGGGAAACAGATCCTCTCAAGTGATTTGAGAAAATAAAGTACACCCAGAGGCTGGTGGGGATCTGGGACTCGCTGCTTAAAAATGATGGTGGAGGCAGGAACCAGCGAGACTTTGAGGGAATATTTAGATGAGCATTTGAAATGCCGTAGCATGCAAGGCCATGGGCCGCGTGGTGGGAAACGGGATTAGAATAGATGAATTTGTTGATTTGCTCTTGTCACTTACCGAGATACAGTGGAAAGTGTTGTTTTGTGTGCTACAGGCAGAGTTTACCATACCAAGTATATCGGGGTAGCAGAACAGAGTGCAGAATAGTGTTACAGCCACAGAGAAGGTGCACTGAGAGAGAGAGATCAGAATTAACATCTGAGAGGTCTGTTCAAGAGTTGGGAAACACTTGTTGGATGCTTGATGACTGGCATAGACTTGCTGGGTCGAAGGGTCTCTAGACCTGTAAAAACTCTATTTGAAAGGAAACTGGATAAACAAAAGAAGGAAAGGAATAGTAGGTTGTGATAATGGGGTAACAACACAGACCATTAAGGTGGGATCTTTTGTTTCTCTGCTGTGAAACGCCTTATGATTCTAGAGGGAGCCATTTAGCCAGTGAGAGACCACAGGGTTTCTAGAGGGAGCCATTTAGCCAGTGAGAGACCACAGGGTTTCTAGAGGGAGTCATTTAGCCAGTGAGAGACCACAGGGTTTCTAGAGGGAGCCATTTAGCCAGTGAGAGACCACAGGGTTTCTAGAGGGAGCCATTTAGCCAGTGACAGATCACAGGGTTTCTGGAGGGAGCCATTTAGCCAGTGACAGATCACAGGGTTTCCTTGACTGGGCTGACAGTGATGAGACGGAGCAGGTGTGGGTGTGGGAATACGAGACTGACGAGGGCACACATGACCTTTACATGGACATCGGTGAAGAGGTCAGACTCCGAGTAGTGGATGAAACCTTTGTGGACACCTCCCCCACGGGGCCCAGCGCAGCGGAAAGCCTGAACACCACCGCAGAGGAGACCCAGAGGAAGGAATCTCCTTACACACTGACGGTAAGGCTGGTCTCAACTTGTGTGGGGGGGCAGTGTCAGGATCTTTTCCCCAGGGTGGGCGAGTCCTGAACTAAAGGGCATAGGTTTAGGGTGAGAGGGGAAAGATATAAAAGGGACCTAAGGGGTAACTTTTTCACACAGAGGATGACGCGTGTATGGAATGAGCTGTCAGAGGATGTGGTGGGGGCTGGTACAGTTACAACATTTAAAAGGCATCTGGATGGGTATATGAATAGGAAGGGTTTAGAGAGATATGGGCCGAGTGCTGGGAAATGGGACTCGATTAGGTTAGGATATCGGGTCAGCATGCACGAGTGGACTGAAGGGTCTGTTTTCATGCTGTACGTCTCTATGACTCTGTGACTTGCAGTTATTTAGCGAGTTCGGAATGTACTAAAATGCCTTGCAGCAATGCTCCCATTAAACCACAAAACACAAACCTATGGGTGCTGGAAATCCCCAACAGAAATCACATGAAAACCTCAGCGAATCTGGCAGCATCTGTGGAGAGAAATCGGAGTTT
The DNA here is from genome assembly GCF_047496795.1 of Chiloscyllium punctatum. Taxonomy (NCBI): domain Eukaryota; kingdom Metazoa; phylum Chordata; class Chondrichthyes; order Orectolobiformes; family Hemiscylliidae; genus Chiloscyllium; species Chiloscyllium punctatum. The sequence goes on along the minus strand of NC_092756.1, from coordinate 79,872,940 downwards.
AACGTTTCCCTTCCTCAACATCCTGTTGACATGTTGCTATTGAGTGTGCAGTTTTCCCAGAGTGCTGTTATTTCATTTTTGTTTTTGGCACTGCCGTGCAGTCATGATATTTATAATGTAATGAGCCCTGGGTGGCACGGTGGCTCAGTGGTTAGCATTGCTGCCTCAGAGCGTCAGGGACCCGGGTTCGATTCCCGCCTTGGACGACCGGATGCATGGGTTTCCTCTGGGTGCTCCGGTTTCCTCCCACAGTCCAAAGGTGAATTGCCCATAGTGTTAGGTGCGTTAGTCAGGGGCAAATGTAGGGAAATAAGTCTGGGTGGGTTACTCTTCGGAGGGTCGGTGTGGACTTGTTGGGCCAAAGGGCCTGTTTCCACACTGGAGGGAATCTAATCTAATCTGTGCAGTGCAGTACCAACCAGCTGCTGTATAGTAAGGCAGCATAACAGTAGTGAATGAAGTCCTGTTTTTAAATTGTGTTCTAATGTGGGCACTACATTGACCAGATGGTACAAAGTAAACTCCCACAACCTAGTAATGTCTAGCCCATCTGTTTTTAAGTGATTTTTTGTTGTTGTTGAGGAGTAAATATGAGATGGGTTGTCTTTGAGCCCGTCCTTCAGGATCTTCTAGGAGAAAGTGAGGATTGCAAATGCTGGAGATCAGAGTCTAAGAGTGTGGTGCTGGAAAAGCACAGCAGGTCAGGGAGTAGGAGAATCTGCATTTCGGGCATAAGCCTTTCATCATGAAGGGCTTTTGCCCGAGCCGTTGATTCTCCTGCTCCTCGAAGACTGCCTGACCTGCTGTGCTGTTGCAGTACCACACTGTCTACAGGACCTTCTGCTTTCATCTCAGAAGGCATACATCTCATCTGAAAGACAGCTCCTCTAGTGGTGCGGCACTCGTTCAGTACAGCACTGGCAGCTCTGACGGGAGGCTGTGGCATGCTGGGTAATGTCACGGGTAATCCTGAGGCCCAGACTGATGGTCTGGGAACTAGATTCAAACCCCACCACGGCAGCTGAAGGAATTTTAAGTGCATTTCACAACTCTGAAAAGCTCAGCGTGGTGCCCGTGAAACTGCAGTATCAGCAATTGTCGTAGGATCCCGTCTGGTTCAGTAATCCCCACTGGGCACGGAAATCGGCCATCCTTAACCCAGTCTGGCTGGAAGCAGCGTGGTTATCTCTTCACTCGGCTATGTGCTCACGCGGTTCAAAGGGTTATTAGGGTTGGAGCAGCAATTGTTTGCTTTGGCCAGTGATGCACATATGAGGATAAGAAAGGAAATGAACACAGGACAGCCCCACCAGGGAAGAAATGTAAAGTTTGATGGGTCTGGTTAGCTGGATCTGAGAGCAACGAGGAGAGCCGGGGCTGTTGAGTGAGTTTTGGTGGAAAGGAGAGTGGTGGCCGTTAATGAAAGCACCCTGTGAGGATTTGAGTGTTGAACTCCTCAATGTTTGAAGGGACTGAGAGTTGTGCTTGCCTCTTGTCTGGAGCCTCCTGTTGGCTGGGTATAACATGAGGAAGGCAATAGCTGCTGGAGAGAGAGAGAACCATAGACAGCATTTGTCCTTCTGAATCATCATAGACTCCCTACTGTGTGGAAGCAGGCCAGTCAGCCCATCAAGTCCACACCAACCTTCCGAAGGCATCCCACCCAGACCCAACCCCTACCCTATCCCTGTAAATCCCGTTTCCCAAGGCTAACCCACCTAGCCTGCAGATCTCTAGACAGTATGGGTAATTTAGCCCAAACGATCCACCCTAACGTGCACATCTTTGTGTGGGTTTCCTCCCACTGTCAGGACATGGGGACAATGTGCAAGCTCCACGCGGAAGGTCACGCAAGGGAGGAATCAAACTCTGGTTCCCTGGTGCTGTGAGGGCTAACCACTGGGCCACCGTGCTGCCCTGCTGGTGGGGGAAAAAAATGGGTGATACAAGAACAAGTACTGAAACTACAATCTTTGTGTTGTCCTGAATTCTGTACAGACAGAAATTAGAAGCATATCATTCACTGTCAGTCTGTGTTCCTTTGTTTCTCCCTCACTCTGTGTTCTCTCGCTGTTCCTGTGTGTCTCTTGCTTCATATGCACCTCTCCCTGCCCATCCCTTTACAATGTTGTATGCGGGGTTGGACCGAAACAGAATAAATGGGAATCCACCCCATTTGGGATTGGCCCATTTTTGGCCTCCTACCTAATTACGGTTTCCAAACTTTTGCAGGGCTCCATCAGTGAGCCGGGACTGGGGCTGCTCTCCTGGTGGACGAATGGTTAATGAGCAGGACCAGGAAGGCCTCTATTGGGATGCAGCGTTGAGACGGTGGTGCCTGGATGGAGCTGGGAGCTGGAGCACACTCTGGCCTTGCTTCTCTCACCGATTCCTGAAGGATCCAGTCTCCCGAGACCAGGACAGATGCTGGACCAGAGCAGGAAGCGAACAAGATCCTGCTGCGACAGGGAACATTTTCCTTACTATAAATTAACATGCGTGAGTGGAACGTTATTGGAAAAGCTTCCAATAAAGACTTGGTTTGTAGAGACCGTGTTGACTACCTCACAGCACAGAGTGGCCTGACTTCGCAACAGGTGCTTAAAGTAAAGATGTTTGTGGATTGGATTTTGTTGACGTTTTTTTAAATGGTGCTGTTGAGGAAACGAGAATATAGTCTGTAGATCTAGAGGTTGACAGTTCAAACCCAGCACCTAGCCTTCAGCACCATTTGTCCAGGATCAGTGAGGGATCTTGTGTTAAACTGAGGCTCTGTTTGTTAAAGATCCTGTGGCACTTTCTCATTAAGTCTCAAAGTACAGCACCAAAATCACAAAATGGATATATGCCCCCAGGATATATCTTTTTCAGGTTTCTGTCTGGTTTATTTGTATTTAAGGTCTACAGTTCAATCTCATGATTCTGGGGACAGACTGGGCTGGGGCACCCAGGATATTGCTGTGCACAAAATGGCTGCCACAATTTCCTGTCCAGCCAGTTGCTATGAAATGCTTTAAATGTGCTAAACACAAGTCTTTCAAGCTCCAAATGCATCAGGCTTTTAAAGTGTTTTAAGAAAGTTTCAGTTCTTCCCTTTATTGTTCCTTTTCACCTTCTCTCACTCCACCATCTCTCTTCCTCTCCCCTTCTCTACTCCTCCTGCCAAATTCTCTAACCCCCGCCCCTGCCCCATCAAGATCTTGTAAGTTTTAATTAGATTGCCTCTCTTTCTTCTAGACAAAATTGCCCAACATTTCCTCATGAGATTAGCCCCATTATCCCAGAAATTGGTTCAGTGAATCTTCCCTGAACTGCTTTGAATACAATCGTCTCCTTTAACTACGGAGATCAGAATTACATGGAGTACTCCAGCTGTCGCCTCACCAATGATCCATACACTTGTAGACAGCTCCAACGTCCTTTCATAATCAATTTCCCTTGCAGCTAATCGCAGGAAGTCAGTGAGGGGGCCGATAGAAATCTATTTGACGCATTCCCCCTCACTACCTTACCTCAACTTATTAAAGATCCTGCTCTCGTTTCCTATCGTGAATTTCCATGAGCTACCCTGCCCCTGGATTGAAACTCGGAGACCCCTTCCCACCCAGTCAGACTGTCACTGCCCTCTGTGTTGGGGTGGGTCACTGTCTCCTATTTATCAGTGGTGGAGTTGACCTTGGGCAGTGAACGTCTGTGGTTCCTGTCCCTGCGACATGCCACACTGCCCCGGGTGTTAAGTAGGTGCCAACACTGTCTACTGTGGCACCTGGGACACATCAAGCCTCAAGGAGGTACCAACCCCAGTCCTGATTACCGTCCAGCCCTGGGGCTAAGGCAGGGTCACATTACTCTGGTGGTCACTTGCTCTTGATAACTGTCCAAGTGATCAGCAGGAATGTTGTAATCGGCATGTTCAACCGTGTCACAACACCCCTCTGGAGCCAGTACAACTTCAACCCAAGCCTCCTAGCCCAAGGGTAGGGACTCAGCCACTGCACCCTTTAAATTCGATGGGTACATGAATACGAAGGGTTTAGAGGGATACACTGGCAAACGTGATTAGATTAACTTGGGATATCTGGTCGGCATAGACGAGTTGGACTGAAGAGTCTGTTTCCATGTTGTACAATTCTATGCCTCTGACTCTTAAGTCAGGATGGGATAGAATGGTTGTTAGCTGTTGTTCTGTGCTTCTCCATCCACTGGCCTAACTAGTGCTGACCCTCCCATTAGACAGTGTCTGTGAGGCACATCTGTGCACTAGACACCTTGTTAACCAAGACTGGTTTGGGAGAGGGGTGTGTATAATGGATAGGATAGGGTTCAGAATCTTCCACTGTCTCTCGTCATGAGTTTGGAATTTAATGGATGGGTGAGATGGTGGATGGGTATATTTCTCCCTTGAGATTGTGTATTTCCAGTGTGACTGCAACTTGAGGCCTTTAAATGGAAATGAACGACCACTTCAAGGTTAATCCCACTGCTGCGTGTATGATCTGGCTGTGAGAGGGAGCCTGCCCCATGTGGCACAGTGAACTAGGGCAGACTCTCTCCTGGAGCGGTGATGGCTTTGTGGTAAAGTCATGGACTCTAATCCAGAGCCCCCAGCTTCATGTTCCAAAGACCTGGGTTCAAGTCCCACCAAGTCACCTCCTCAAATTAGAATTCAGTAAACGTGAAACTGAAGAGCAATTGTTTACTGATGTCTTTTAGGGAAGAAAACTGCCCTTCTCACCTGGTCTGGCCTACATGTAACTTCAGACCCACAGCAATCTGATTGACTCTTATTTACCCTCTGGGCAATTAGGGATGGGTAGTTAGATGCTGGCACACCCAGTGGTACCTCAGGAATAAAAACACAGTGGGGAAGACTGCATCGGGGAGGGCATTGGGAGCCACCCCCAGCCTTGATTGTTGATCCCCTTGTTCCACACTCTGTGAAATAGCTCCCTCTGTGAGTTGTCTGTGTCCCCCTCATGATCCTGGTTCTCCCCTGGCTGTCAGGATCTAGCGAGCTGCCAGCTCTCAGCAAGTAGGATCTCCACCCTGAGATTCTGGAGCTGCCTGTCACTGGTGATGGGGAGATTATACTTTCGCATCCTGCTTAGTCTATTCCCACTCCCTTTGAGCACTCTGATCCCTCACTGCCCCACCCACTCTAATGCTCCTCGATTGGCCCTTCCATTTCTCCCCACCCTGATCCCCCACGACCTCTGCACCTTTCCCTTGACCAAAGTTCTCAGGTATTCCATCCAGGTCAACCCTTCTGTTTGTCATCACCTGTTTTGATATTTCCTTTAAAACTTACATCTCCTGGTGGTCTGGTTCCCCCACCTGGAGGAACAGGAGGAGGCCATTCAGCCCCTCGAAGCCACAGCGCCATTCATTTCAATCATAGCAGCCTTTGGCTCAGCTTCTTTGAGACAAACGGGGTGATAATTTTTAAGGTGAAAGACAATTACATCATTGACGATGAGGGTAGGCATGGGGTCGTTAGTCAGATGGATGCGTTTGCAGTGTTGCTTTGAATGGTGGCATCAATCTATCTCCATGACTAGCCAATGTCACAGCTATAGTCGCTGAGATTGACCAGAGAGAGAGTAGGTGGAAGAGCTTGTGTGTATAGGTGTTTTGATCAACCTGTTCATAGATAATATTGCTCACTCTGGAGCAGGTGGGACTTGAGTCTGACTCTCCTAGACCAAAGGTAAGGACACTATCACCACACAAGCCCTAACTTGCATTTATACAGTGTCTGCATTGATCGTAGGACATCCCAAAATGTTTAACAGCCAGTGAAATACAATAATGACTACCCTTTAAAAGTATGGCAAACAGCTTTCACTCAAATCACCAAAAGATGCAGATCATCTGTTGTTGTGGTCTTGTCTGAGTGTGTCACAACATCTTTCAGCAAAAATATTTGCATCTAGCTCGAGGGATGAAACCTTGGTCAGGACACTGCGGAGAATTCCCAGTCTGTCAGGAAGGAAGGCCATGGAATTTTTAAGACCGCCTTGGAAGGCAGACAGGGGCTTTGATTCAACACAGGATCGGCAGCAAAGACTTCTGTCCTGCAGCATCAGCAGGGATTATGTGCTCAAGTTCCTAGAGTGAGACTTGAACTCTTCAACATTCAGGTGCTTGCCAGTGACCTGAGCTCAATGTTACAGTAGGGATGAATCCATGACTGGAGCCATACCAACCCCACTGCTGCGTAAAACTTGGAATTGTAAGATTCAATATAAATATCATGCATTGCTGTTTCACAGATTTGTCATCGCAGGAAAGGAGGCCATTTGGCCCATCATGTCTACACCAGCTCCATGAATGAACAATTCACTTACATTCCCCCTATAACCCTGCACACTCTTTCTCTTCATATTATACAATGTAAACCATATTGATTGAAGCTGGTTTCTAAAGAAGCCACTGATGAAGTTTAATCTCAACGTTCTTCCCAAAGTCTTGCATCAGAAAGTGCCTCGCAAATAAAATTTTAAAATCCTTCCTCTTAGTGATACACATTCAGCAGATGGACAGCTACACTTTCTATCCAAGATTATGAATCACAGAATCCCTAAAATATGGAAGCAGGCCATTCAGCCCATCAAGTCCATGCCAACCCTCCAAAGAACATCCCACCCAGACCCTCCCCCATCTCTGTTACCCTGCATTTTCCCATGGCTAACCCACCTAGCCTGCACATTCCTGGACACTATGGGCAATTTAGTATGGCCACTCCAACCTACACAACCCTGGACTGTGGGAGGAAACCTATGCAGACACAGGGAGGATGTGCAAACTGAGGCTGGAATTGAACCCGGGTCCCTGACGCTGTGAGGCAATGATGCTAACCACATGAAATTTGTGAATGATGTAGGTTTCTGTTTTGATTGGCAGTTCAAAAACATCCTAAAGTTGATTATGACTGTTAATTTATAAAAGCTATATACTACAGCTTGGGAAATCTTGTAAAAAATGGTGGAAATACTCGGCAAGTTTGACAGCATCTGTGGAGGGAGTTAATGTTTCAGATCTGTCACTTTTCACTTAAACTCCAATGTTTTTCTGTCTCTGTTTCTCTGTCCACCTGCCCAGTATTTCGAGATTGGCTGTCTATAAGAACAAGTCACCTGACTACTCCCTCGCGCTATTTCCCCGCCTTTTCCCTGGAGTCCCACAGATTTTCCCTTTTCAGTCAGTGATCCAACTTCATGTGGAAAGTCATGACTGAATCTGCCTCCATCATGGTGTCAGTCAGTACTTTCCTGATCATAACCACACGCCGTGTGTGTGTGTCTGTGTGAGAGAGTGTGTGTAAGTGTGTTTGTGTGTGTGTGAGGGTATGCATGTGTGAGAGTATATGTGGAGTATGTGTGTGTGCATGCATGTATGTGTGAGTACGCAGATATGAGTGAGTGTGTATGTATGTGTGTGTGTGCATGTATGAGTGTATGTATGTGTGTGCGTGCATGTATGTGTGTGTGCAGATATGAGTATGTATGTGTGTGTGCAGATATGAGTGTATGTATGTGTGAGTATGCAGATATGAGTCAGTGTGTATGTCTGTGAGTGCAGATATGAGTGAGTGTCTGTGTGTGTGTGCGTGCATGTATGTGAGTGTGCAGATATGAGTGTGAGTGATTGTGAGCGAGAGACAGTGTGTAAGTGTGTGTATGTGTGTAGATATTTTTCTTTGTGCTTCTTTCACCAATCACCTTAAGTCTTGTGTAGTTTTCTGGTTCCTGATTTTTCCAATAAGAACAAAGGGTTTCTTTATATCTGTGCCGTCCCTCATGATTTTGAACACCTTTCATCAAGGCTCCTCCAAGATGAACAGTCCCAACCTCTTCAATGTATCCATGTAAGTGAAGTGCCACACCCTGGAAATCAGGCCCATGAACAATATTCCCACTAAATCATGTAGCCGGTGGAAAGCTCCACACAACGCTGATGAATTGCTTCCATTTCCAAATGCTACTGCTGCACTCCACTTTCCTACCTTTCCCCAAGGACCTTCGATTCCCTTACTGATTAAAAGTCTTTGTCTCCCTCAGCCTTGAATATAATTAGAGACCCAGTGTCGACAGCCCTCTCTGTGGTCATGAATATTTCCAAAGTTGTGTGTGATCTGCCATTTTGTAGATGGTGCTCTGTACAGCTCAGACTAAGCCTTCTGATCAAGGTCAAGAATCCAAACTATTTTAAACAGCTTTTTCAAATTCTCCTACCAACTCCAAAAACCTACCTTGATGTTTCCCTGCTCCTCCATTTCATATAATAATAATTGTACCATTCAGTTTGCATTGTCTGTTCTCAAACCTTCTTAGCAAACAGTAATTGACAGGGATATAAATCGCCCTGACAAAGCAGATTTTGCACTGGACTGCCCCATATAACAAGGTCAGCTGAAAAATCTGCTGCTCCAACACTTAAGAAAAGGGTACAAGCATGACCAAAACAGGATCCAACACATGTGACTAACTCCTGACCAACTTCTCCTTTTGGATGGTTCTTCTCATGAATCATTTTCCCCCATCAGTCTCGGTGTTCACTGATCTCCACTGGCTCCCAGATCAAAAGTTTCATTATGAAACTTTCACCCTTCTTCCCAAATCCCTCAATTGCCTGGTCCCTCTTTCTCCCCCTCTCACTTCCTACTGCCTTCTGAGATTTCGGATTCCAGCCTCCTGTACAGTATCCCTCTGATTTTAATCTGTCTTACCGCTGGTGGTTGTGCCTTCTCTGGAACTCCCACCCAAAATCCCTCTGTCTCTCCTTCTCCATTTAAGACACTCAAGCTAATGTGGTAAACAACAACCGAAAGAAGTGAGGATTCTGGAAATCAGAAACAAAACCAAAAGTTTGCCGGTAAAGCTCAGCAGTCTAGATCAGAGTGGGGCTGGAAAAGCACAGCAGATCAGGCAGCATCCGAGGAGCAGGATAATCAACATTTCGGGCAAAAGCCCTTCATCGATGAAATGTCGATTTTCCTGCTCTTCAGATGCTGCCTGACCTGCTGTGCTTTTCCAGCACCACTCTAATCTAGACTCTGGTTTCCAGCATCTGCAGTCCTCACTATTGTCTGGTAAAGCTCAGCAGATCTGGCAGCATCTTTGGAGAGAAATCAGAGTTAACCCTGTTCTATGGAATGGTCACCGGACCCGAAACGTTATCTCTGATTTCTCTCCGCAGATGCTGCCAGACCTACTGAAGTTTTTCCAGCAACTGCTGTTTTTGTTTCTAACTATTTTGGTTTCTGCTGGAACCACCTTGGGGAGATGCACTGCTAGCAATTCTTCTTATGGATATTAGTCTATGTCAGTCCATCCAATGGGGAAGGATGACCACACTGCATCATCGGTGGAAGGTCTTCGTACTGAGTGTGCAGGATGTGTTCATTTCTTAACACATAACGGCTATTTACATTAGACAGAGATACATGAAAACCTTCCTGAGACCTTAGGCTCAATGTAAGAGTGACTAAGCACGACAACATTCTGGTAACACACAACAGCTTGAACTGAATACTGGTACACCACTAGACAAACATCTCTCAGGATATAACCAAACTCATGACAGCGGCACGGTGGCTTAGTGGTTGGCACTGCTGCCTCACAGCACCTGGGACCTGGGTTCGATTCCAGCCTCAGGCTTGTGTGGGTTTTGTACAGTCTCCCTGTGTCTGTGGATTTGTTCTGGTTTCCTACCAGAGTCCAAAGATGTGCAGTATGGGTGAATTGGCCATGCTAAATTGCCCATACTGTTTAGGGGTGTGAAGGTCAGGTACAAATATAGAGTAATAGAGGAATGGGTCTGGGTGGGATACACTTCGGAGAGCCAGCATGGAGTTGCTGGGCTGAAGGCCCTGTTTCCACACAGTAGAGATTCTATTCTTTGCCATCCTAATGGCTTTATACAACAGCTACCTTTTTGACCAATTTCCTTGACATACACCTGATCTGATCCGGAGTTTCGTTTTGCTTTAAAAGTTCATGCATTGTGTTAAAGTGAAGGTAAAATCACTCCCTCCTGGGGAGGGCTAACTTGTTGAAAAGTGTGGTGCTGGAAAAGCACAGCCAGTATCTGAGGAGCAGGAGAGTTGATGTTTCAGACATAAGCTCTCCGTCAGGGATGCTCAAAACGTCGACTCTCCTGCTCCTCGGATGCTGCCTGACCGTCTGTGCTCTTCCAGCATTGCACTCTTTGACTCTGATCCCCAGTTCTCCCTTTCTCCTAGGGACAACTGGTGGTGAGTTTAACCTGAGGGTTACAACACCTCAGGCAAGATTGAGAAGGCAGGACCTTTGATTGGTGATCTAGGCCAGTTCAGGGATCAAACTTGTGCTGCTGGTGATGTTTGCATTGCAAAGTGACTGTCCAGCCAACTGAGCTAACCAACCTGTGTATGGATGCATTTTTTTTAAGAAGCAGGTTATCCTAGGTCAGTAGGGTAGATGAAGAAGATATTTCAGATACAAGTTGAGCACAGATACAAGTTGTGGGCAGCACGGTGGCACAGTGGTCAGCACTGCTGCCTCACAGCGCCAGAGACCCAGGTTCAATTCCTGCCTCAGGCGACTGACTATGTGGAGTTTGCACGTTCTCCCTGTGTTAGCGTGGGTTTCCTCCGGGTGCTCCGGTTTCCTCCCACAGTCCAAAGATGTGCAGGTCAGGGCAATTGGCCACACTAAATTGCCCGTAGTGTTAGGTAAGGGGTAGATGTAGGGGTATGGGTGGGTTGCGCTTCGGCGGGGCGGTGTGGACTTGTTGGGCCGAAGGGCCTGTTTCCATACTGTAAGTAATCTAATCTAACCTGAGATCCACTCCAATCCCCAAAGCACATCAACAGCAAACTAGTATCAGTACTGGACGCAAAGGCCAGTGTGACATTGATAGGCATTTGACTCTTGTCAAGTTCATTACAAATAACAGTCCATGGTCAAATGCAACAAGATCTGGACAATATCCAGCCTTGGGCTGACAAGTGGAATGTAAGATTCATGCCACACAAATGCCAAGCAATGACCATCTCCAATAAGAGACAATCTAAACATCACCCCTTGACATTCAATGGCATTACCATCGCTGAATCCTCCACTATCAACATCCTGGGGGTTACCATTGACCAGAAACTCAACTAGACTTGCCACATAAACACAGTGGCTACAAGAGCAGGTCAGAGGCTGGGTATACTGTAGCAAGTAACTCACCTCCTGACTTTCCAAAGCCTGTCAGGAGTGTGATGGAATACGCCCCACTTGCCTGGATGAGTGCAGCTCCAACAACATTCAAGACCCTTGATGTCATCAGGACAAAGTAGCCCACTTGATTGGCACTGCATTCACAAGCACCTTCACCATCAACACTCAGTAACAGCAGTATGTACTATCTTCAAGATGTCACTATGGAAATTCATCAAAGATCCTTCTACAGTACCTTCCAAACCGACAATCACTTCCATCTAGAAGGACATGGGCAGCAGATGTATGGGAACACCACTTGAGCTGCCCTCCAAGCCATTCGCCATCCTGACTTGGAAATATATCGCCATTCCTTCACTGTCACTGGGTCAAAATCCTGGAATTCCCCCCCTAAGGGCATTGTGGGTCAACCCCCCACAGCAAGTGGGCTGCAGCAGTTCAAGAAGGCAGCTCACCCCCACCTTCTCAAGGGGCTCCTAGGGACTGGGTAATAAATGCTGAGCCAAGCTAGTGATGCTCACATCCTATAAATGAACAAAAAAAAACCCCTGCTAATGATGTCATGCTCAGGGCAATAAAATGCTGAGCTTTTTAAATGAAGGAGCCAGAAGAATCAGAAGGTCCTCAAATGGTGTCAGGGTCGAGGTATGAGGAGGACGAAGAGACCGCATAAATCAGATGAAGTATTTCAGTGCAACTTCAGGTCAAATTGACAATCCCTGGCTCCACCACGTCCCAGCGCACACCATCACCATCACTCACTTTTCTCTTCAGAGTCAAGGCACTGCGTGAGAGGAGCTGCCCCTCTGGGACTGTTTCTAAACCCCATCCACACTCGATCCTTACCCACTCTGGGACTGTTTCTAAACCCCATCCACACTCGATCCTTACCCACTCTGGGACTGTTTCTAAACCCCATCCACACTCGATCCTTACCCACTCTGGGACTGTTTCTAAACCCCATCCACACTCGATCCTTACCCACTCTGGGACTGTTTCTAAACCCCATCCCCACTCGATCCTTACCCACTCTGGGACTGTTTCTAAACCCCATCCACACTCAATCCTTACCCACTCTGGGACTGTTTCTAAACCCCATCCACACTCGATCCTTACCCACTCTGGGACTGTTTCTAAACCCCATCCACACTCAATCCTTACCCACTCTGGGACTGTTTCTAAACCCCATCCACACTCGATCCTTACCCACTCTGGGACTGTTTCTAAACCCCATCCCCACTCGATCCTTACCCACTCTGGGACTGTTTCTAAACCCCATCCACACTCAATCCTTACCCACTCTGGGACTGTTTCTAAACCCCCTCCACACTCGATCCTTACCCACTCTGGGACTGTTTCTAAACCCCATCCACACTCAATCCTTACCTACTCTGGGACTGTTTCTAAACCCCATCCACACTCAATCCTTACCCACTCTGGGACTGTTTCTAAACCCCATCCCCACTCAATCCTTACCCACTCTGGGACTGTTTCTAAACCCCATCCCCACTCGATCCTTACCCACTCTGGGACTGTTTCTAAACCCCATCCCCACTCGATCCTTACCCACTCTGGGACTGTTTCTAAACCCCATCCACACTCGATCCTTACCCACTCTGGGACTGTTTCTAAACCCCATCCACACTCAATCCTTACCCACTCTGGGACTGTTTCTAAACCCCATCCACACTCAATCCTTACCCACTCTGGGACTGTTTCTAAACCCCATCCCCACTCGATCCTTACCCACTCTGGGACTGTTTCTAAACCCCATCCACACTCAATCCTTACCCACTCTGGGACTGTTTCTAAATCCCATCCACTCAATCCTTAGACACTCTGGGACTGTTTCTAAACCCCATCCCCACTCGATCCTTACCCACTCTGGGACTGTTTCTAAACCCCATCCCCACTCAATCCTTACCCACTCTGGGACTGTTTCTAAACCCTATCCACACTCGATCCTTACCCACTCTGGGACTGTTTCTAAACCCCATCCACACTCAATCCTTACCCACTCTGGGACTGTTTCTAAACCCCATCCACACTCAATCCTTACCCACTCTGGGACTGTTTCTAAACCCCATCCACACTCAATCCTTACCCACTCTGGGACTGTTTCTAAACCCCATCCCCACTCGATCCTTACCCACTCTGGGACTGTTTCTAAACCCCATCCCAACTCGATCCTTACCCACTCTGGGACTGTTTCTAAACCCCATCCACACTCAATCCTTACCCACTCTGGGACTGTTTCTAAACCCCATCCACACTCAATCCTTACCCACTCTGGGACTGTTTCTAAACCCCATCCACACTCGATCCTTACCCACTCTGGGACTGTTTCTAAACCCCATCCACACTCGATCCTTACCCACTCTGGGACTGTTTCTAAACCCCATCCACACTCGATCCTTACCCACTCTGGGACTGTTTCTAAACCCCATCCACACTCGATCCTTACCCACTCTGGGACTGTTTCTAAATCCCATCCACTCAATCCTTAGACACTCTGGGACTGTTTCTAAACCCCATCCCCACTCGATCCTTACCCACTCTGGGACTGTTTCTAAACCCCATCCACACTCAATCCTTACCCACTCTGGGACTGTTTCTAAACCCCATCCACACTCGATCCTTACCCACTCTGGGACTGTTTCTAAACCCCATCCCCACTCAATCCTTACCCACTCTGGGACTGTTTCTAAACCCCATCCACACTCGATCCTTACCCACTCTGGGACTGTTTCTAAACCCCATCCCCACTCGATCCTTACCCACTCTGGGACTGTTTCTAAATCCCATCCACTCAATCCTTAGACACTCTGGGACTGTTTCTAAACCCCATCCCCACTCGATCCTTACCCACTCTGGGACTGTTTCTAAACCCCATCCCCACTCGATCCTTACCCACTCTGGGACTGTTTCTAAACCCCATCCACACTCGATCCTTACCCACTCTGGGACTGTTTCTAAACCCCATCCCCACTCGATCCTTACCCACTCTGGGACTGTTTCTAAACCCCATCCACACTCGATCCTTACCCACTCTGGGACTGTTTCTAAACCCCATCCACACTCGATCCTTACCCACTCTGGGACTGTTTCTAAACCCCATCCCCACTCAATCCTTACCCACTCTGGGACTGTTTCTAAATCCCATCCACTCAATCCTTACCCACTCTGGGACTGTAGTATAGTGGTAATATCACTGGACTAATAATCTCGAGGCCTGAACTAATGTACTCAGGGTATGAGTTCAACTCCCACCCGAGAGACCGGTAAATTATGTTAATGGGTGTGTATGATGTTATTATTAATTGTTGTTTAAAATTCAACCTCAAGGTCATTGATAAGTATGAAGCTTGGAACACTGTTGTTGCCAAAATAACTGAGCATGGGACTTATCTAAATGACAGACAATTGCAAGGTAATAATGGAGGAAGTAATATCAGTGAACAAGTGATCCAGAGTCCTGGATTAATTCTCTGGTGGAACTTAAACTTGGTGAATTAAGACTCTGGAATTGAAAAGTAGCGGCGATCATCAATTGTTGTAAAAACCCATCTGCCTCACGTATGCCCTTCAGGGAAGGAAATCTGCCACCCTTATCTGGTCTGGCCCTACATGTGATTCCAAACCCAGAGTCAATGAGATTGACTCTGGAATGGCCAGGTATGGCACTCAGTTCAAAGGCTTTTAGGGATGGGGCATTCACACCCCCTGAAAGAGAAAAACACTTGAGATTTCACATTTCTGAAGAAGGGACATTGGAGTCAAAACGTTAACTTTGTTTTGTTTAAATGAAGGAGCCAGGAGAAGAATCAGAAGGTCCTCAGATGGTGTCAGGGTCGAGGTATGAGGAGGACGAAGAGACCGCATAAATCAGATGAAGTATTTCAGTGCAACTTCAGGTCAAACTGACAATCCCTGGCTCCACCACGTCCCAGCGCACACCATCACCATCACTGCCAGATGTGCTGAGTTTCTCCAGCAATTTCTGTGGTTGTTTGAGAATACACACTGTCCCAGCTCATTGGTCAGTGCTGACCTTCAGTATATTTCTGATAACTGTCCACTTTCTAGTGTATCAATGGTACCATTTCTTCCTTAAAAAGTTTTATACTGTCTTCCACTGAATAGGTCAGAGATGTTTTATCGGTAGGTTTAAACTCCTACAAACGTTATAATTTAGAAACTGTAGGTTGGTAATTATTAATCCATTTGATATTGATTACAGCACCAGATTTGATTCCAGCCTCGGGTGACTGTCTGTGTGGAGTGTGTACATTCTTCCCGTGTCTGCATGGGTTTCCTTCGGGTGCTCCGGTTTCCTCCCACAGTCCAAAGATGTGCAGGTTAGGGTGAACTGGCCATGGGAAATTGCCCATAGAGTCCAGGGATGTGCTAGGTGGGTTAGCCAAGGGAAATGCAGAGTTACAGGGTGGGTTTGGGTGGGATGCTCTTCACAGGCTCGATATGGACCTGATGGGCCAAATGGCTTCCACGCGAGCAATTCAATGAAAATGGAGGCATTTCAATTGGAGGGTCGCAGGGTCCAGCGCTGTCTCAAACCCACTCCCCTATTCCAACCAAACACCTAATTCTGGGCAGCATACTTTGGGAAAGAGTCATGATCAGAAGAGGAGATTTTCTGGGATGCTCCCACATTTGAAGAATGCTTTGGGAATAGACAGTGGTGTTCTCCTTTCAGTGGGGGAGGTTAAGGGGAGATAGCTTTGAGCTGTTTTGGAGATGGTGGGGGGTTTTGAGAAGGCAGGAAGAGGAGGGGAACAGTTTCCAGTTGCCGGCGGGAGGGAGCTGTTCAGTGGCCAGAGCATACAGCTTCACAATCATTGTAGGGGGTCATTATAAAGAGTTGGGGCAGATATGGGGGCGCAGATACAAGATACAAGGAGAGGCAGGTCCAGGGTAGGGGGAGGTATAGGGTGGGGCAAGTACAGGGAATGTGGGGCAGATAATGGGGGCAGGTACAGGGAGTGGGAGAGGTATGGGGTACAGGGAATGGGGAGAGGTATGGGGTATAGGGAGGGGCAGGTGCAGGGGAGTGGGTGAGGTATGGGAATAGGGAGGGGCAGGTATAGGGAGTGGGAGAGGTATAGGGTGTAGGGAATAGGGGGCAGGTATAGGGAGTGGGCAGGTATGGGGAGTGGGAGAGGTATAGGGTGTAGGGAGTGGGCAGGTATGGGGAGTGGGAGAGGTATAGGGTGTAGGGAGTGGGCAGGTATGGGGAGTGGGAGAGGTATAGGGTGTAGGGAGTGGGCTGGTATGGGGAGTGGGAGAGGTATAGGGTGTAGGGAATAGGGGGCAGGTATAGGGAGTGGGCAGGTATGGGGAGTGGGAGAGGTATAGGGTGTAGGGAGTGGGCAGGTATGGGGAGTGGGAGAGGTATAGGGTGTAGGGAGTGGGCTGGTATGGGGAGTGGGAGAGGTATAGGGTGTAGGGAGTGGGCTGGTATGGGGAGTGGGAGAGGTATAGGGTGTAGGGAATAGGGGGCAGGTATAGGGAGTGGGCAGGTATGGGGAGTGGGAGAGGTATAGGGTGTAGGGAGTGGGCAGGTATGGGGAGTGGGAGAGGTATAGGGTGTAGGGAGTGGGCAGGTATGGGGAGTGGGAGAGGTATAGGGTGTAGGGAGTGGGTTGGTATGGGGAGTGGGAGAGGTATAGGGTGTAGCGAATGGGCAGGTATGGGGAGTGGGAGAGGTATAGGGTGTAGGGAGTGGGGAGGGGGCGTGTGTAGGGTGTGGGGAGGTATGGAGTACAGGGAATAGGGGTCAGGTACAGGGTGTGGGGTACAGGGAATAGTGGGCAGGTGTGGAGTACAGGGAATAGGGGGCAGGTACAGGGTGTGGGGAGGTGTGGGGTACAGGGAATAGGAGGCAGGTACAGGGTGTGGGGAGGAGGTTTGGGTACAGGGAATAGGGGGCAGGTGCAGGGTGTGGGGTACAGGGAATAGGGGGCAGGTGCAAGGTGTGGGGTACAGGGAATAGGGGGCAGGTGCAGGATGTGTGGAGGTGTGGGGTACAGGGAATAGGGGGCAGGTGCAGGGTGTGGGGTACAGGGAATAGGGGGCAGGTGCAGGGTGTGGGGTACAGGGAATAGGGGGCAGGTGCAGGGTGTGTGGAGGTGTGGGGTACAGGGAATAGGGGGCAGGTGCAGGGTGTGGGGTACAGGGAATAGGGGGCAGGTGCAGGGTGTGGGGTACAGGGTGTGTGGAGGTGTGGGGTACAGGGAATAGGGGGCAGGTGCAGGGTGTGGGGTACAGGGAATAGGGGGCAGGTGCAGGGTGTGGGGTACAGGGAATAGGGGGCAGGTGCAGGGTGTGGGGTACAGGGAATAGGGGGCAGGTACAGGGTGTGGGGTACAGGGAATAGGGGGCAGGTGCAGGGTGTGGGGTACAGGGAATAGGGGGCAGGTACAGGGTGTGGGGTACAGGGAATAGGGGGCAGGTACAGGGTGTGGGGTACAGGGTGTGGGGTACAGGGAATAGGGGGCAGGTACAGGGTGTGGGGTACAGGGTGTGGGGGCAGGTACAGGGTGTGGGGTACAGGGTGTGGGGGGTGTGGGGTACAGGGTGTGGGGGGTACAGGGTGTGGGGGCAGGTACAGGGTGTGGGGGGTACAGGGTGTGGGGTACAAGGTGTGGGGGCAGGTAAAGGGTGTGGGGGGGTACAGGGTGTGGGGGGTACAGGGTGTGGGGTACAGGTACAGGGTGTGGGGTACAGGGTGTGGGGTACAGGGTGTGGGGGCAGGTACAGGGTGTGGGGGCAGGTACAGGGTGTGGGGTACAGGGTGTGGGGGGTGTGGGGTACAGGGTGTGGGGGCAGGTACAGGGTGTGGGGTACAGGGTGTGGGGGCAGGTACAGGGTGTGGGGGGGTGTGGGGGGTACAGGGTGTGGGGTACAGGGTGTGGGGGCAGGTACAGGGTGTGGGGGGGTACAGGGTGTGGGGGGTACAGGGTGTGGGGTACAGGGTGTGGGGGTGTGTGGGGGTACAGGGTGTGGGGTACAGGGTGTGGGGGGGTGTGGGGGGTACAGGGTGTGGGGGGTACAGGGTGTGGGGGCAGGTACAGGGTGTGGGGGGTACAGGGTGTGGGGGTGTGTGGGGTACAGGGCGTGGGGGGGTGGGGGGTACAGGGTGTGGGGGTGTGGGGGCAGGTACAGGGTGTGGGGAGGTGAGGGGTACAGGGTGTGGGGGGGTGTGGGGTACAGGGTGTGGGGGGGTGTGGGGTACAGGGTGTGGGGGCAGTTACAGGGTGTGGGGAGGTGAGGGGTACAGGGTGTGGGGGGGTGTGGGGTACAGGGTGTGGGGAGGTGAGGGGTACAGGGTGTGGGGGTGTGTGGGGTACAGGGTGTGGGGCAGGAACAGGGTGTGGGGTACAGGGTGTGGGGGCAGGTACAGGGTGTGGGGGCAGGTACAGGGTGTGGGGTACAGGGTGTGGGGTACAGGGTGTGGGGTACAGGGTGTGGGGGGTGTGGGGTACAGGGTGTGGGGTACAGGGTGTGGGGGTGTGTGGGGTACAGGGTGTGGGGTACAGGGTGTGGGGTACAGGGTGTGGGGGGGTGAGGGGTACGGGGTGAGGGGTACAGGGTGTGGGGGGTGAGGGGTACAGGGTGTGGGGGGTGTGGGGTACAGGGTGTGGGGTACAGGGTGTGGGGGGTGTGGGGTACAGGGTGTGGGGGGGTGAGGGGTACAGGGTGTGGGGGGTGTGGGGTACAGGGTGTGGGGTACAGGGTGTGGGGGGTGTGGGGTACAGGGTGTGGGGGGTGAGGGGTACAGGGTGTGGGGGGTGTGGGGTACAGGGTGTGGGGGTGTGTGGGGTACAGGGTGAGGGGTACAGGGTGTGGGGGCAGGTACAGGGTGTGGGGGGGTGTGGGGTACAGGGTGTGGGGGGGTGTGGGGTACAGGGTGTGGGGGGGTGTGGGGTACAGGGTGTGGGGGGGGTGAGGGGTACAGGGTGTGGGGGGTGTGGGGTACAGGGTGTGGGGTACAGGGTGTGGGGGGGGTGTGGGGTACAGGGTGTGGGGGGGGTGTGTGGGGGTGTGGGGTACAGGGTGAGGGGTACAGGGTGAGGGGGCAGGTACAGGGTGTGGGGGCAGGTACAGGGTGTGGGGGGGTGTGGGGTACAGGGTGTGGGGGGTGTGGGGTACAGGGTGTGCGGGCAGGTACAGGGTGTGGGGGGTGTGGGGTACAGGGTGTGGGGGCAGGTACAGGGTGTGGGGGGGTGTGGGGTACAGGGTGTGGGGGGGTGAGGGGTACAGGGTGTGGGGTACAGGGTGTGGGGGGTGTGGGGTACAGGGTGTGGGGTACAGGGTGTGGGGGGTGTGGGGTACAGGGTGTGGGGGGGTGAGGGGTACAGGGTGGGGGGTACAGGGTGTGGGGTACAGGGTGTGGGGGGTGAGGGGTACAGGGTGGGGGGTACAGGGTGGGGGGTACAGGGTGTGGGGTACAGGGTGTGGGGGGGTGAGGGGTACAGGGTGGGGGGTACAGGGTGTGGGGTACAGGGTGGAGGGTACAGGGTGGGGGTACAGGGTGTGGGGGCAGGTACAGGTGTGGGGGCAGGTACAGGGTGTGGGGTACAGGGTGTGGGGGGGTGAGGGGTACAGGGGTGGGGGGTACAGGGTGTGGGGTACAGGGTGGGGGGTACAGGGTGTGGGGGGTGTGGGGTACAGGGTGTGGGGGGGTGAGGGGGTACAGGGTGGGGAGTACAGGGTGTGGGGGGTGAGGGGTACAGGGTGTGGGGTACAGGGTGTGGGGGTGAGGGGTACAGGGTGGTGGGGGGTGTGGGGGGGTGAGGGGTACAGGGTGTGGGGCAGGTACAGGTGTGGGGGGGTGTGGGGTACAGGGTGTGGGGTACAGGGTGTGGGGGCAGGTACAGGGTGTGGGGGCAGGTACAGGGTGTGGGGGCAGGTACAGGGTGTGGTGTACAGGGTGTGGGGCAGTACAGGGTGTGGGGGGTGGGGGTACAGGGTGTGGGGGTGTGGGGTACAGGGTGTGGGGGGGTGGGGGGTACAGGGTGTGGGGGGGTGTGGGGGGGTGGGGGGTACAGGGTGTGGGGGGGGGGGGGTACAGGGTGTGGGGCAGGTACAGGGTGTGGGGGCAGGTACAGGGTGTGGGGGGTGTGGGGTACAGGGTTTGGGGCAGGTACAGGGTGTGGGGGCAGTACAGGGTGTGGGGGCAGGTACAGGGTGTGGGGGGGGGGTGTGGGGTACAGGGTGTGGGGGCAGGTACAGGGTGTGGGGGCAGGTACAGGGTGTGGGGGGGTGTGGGGCAGGTACAGGGTGTGGGGGCAGGTACAGGGTGGGTGTGGCGGGGGTGTGGGGTACAGGGTGTGGGGCAGGTACAGGCTGTGGGGCAGGT
>NC_092756.1:77019833-77039833 GCF_047496795.1 Chiloscyllium punctatum | reverse complement strand
TCACAAAGGCCAACCTCCCATCTATAGAATCCATCTACCAGGCCCGCTGTTAAGGAAAGGTCTCCAGCATTCTCAAAGATCCATCCCACCCTGGCAATGTTTTTCTACAACCTCTACCATCGGGGAGAAGGTACAGAAGCCTGAACACATGCACCAACCGGTTTTGAAACAGTTTCTACCCTACTGTTGTTAGAATACTGAACAGTCTCACAGCCTCTTAGTATTCGCCTGTACCTGTATTGTTGTTCCTGCTGCTGTTTCCCTATTATTTACTTATCTACGTTACTGAACTCTGTGAGCTGCCTGTATTGCTCACAAGACAAAACTTTTCACTGTGTCTATCATTACTTGCAAACCAAATATTTTCAATGAATCGTCCACCTTTCGGGTCACTGTTATCTTGGTCCAAATCATTAAATGTAAATATAAATTATTGAGTGTGGAATAACTTTATTTCACCCGCATTTTTTCCTGTTAAATACCAACACGACAGCATAGAAGTGGGACCTTGGCCTCAACTGGGACCTTGGCTTCATGTCACACTACAGCTGACCCCACACACACACACACACACACACATCCTGTCACACAATACACATACAGGCTCCCACACTCACACCCACACACACACCTTCTCACAAATATATACCCCATTACACTCAAACACATACACATACACACACTCTCACAGACACTCACACCATCGCCCCTCCCACACACACCCAAATGCACACACTCACTCGGTCAGCCCTGCACACACACACATATACGTTTGTGGGATAAATTTGTACGTTCAGAATTATCTTTTGTTTTGCTCAAAAACTGCATAAAACCATGTCAGATTCTGTAAATGCCACTTTAGAAATAGAATCAGTCTGACCGAACACTGGGACACAGACAGATTTTAACCTCAATTCTTCAATGCATTATCTGAGCTGAGATGGCACCGATTGTTAAAACTCTCTTGCGAATGTAACTTTAACAAAGGTCTGGGATGTCCATAACAAGGAACTGAAACTAACATGATCATTCTAAAAGATGCAAGACTTCAGCTCAATTTGTTTAATATTACATGCCATGACACTGCAATCCTGTTGCTAAAACTTCAGTGTTTTACGATCCTGCTCCACAACTACCTGATGAAGAAGCAGCTCTTCGAAAGCTAGTGTTTCCCAATAAACCTGTTGGACTATAACCTGGTGCTGTGTGATTTGAAATGTTGTCCGCCCCAGTCTAACACCGGCTCCTCCAAATCATAACCTTTATGTCAATGACTGGTGCGTTTTGGATATTAATGTAAAACATAAGAACAGAAACCATCCAAAGTTGGGGCTTGATGTTTTCAAGTCATTACACTATGACTTTTCCCCTGGCGGTTTATTCCATTGTGGGATTGTTTTTATTCAGTTCTAGGGCGTGAACATTGCTGGCTCGATCAACATTTATTGCCTCTCCCTAGTTTCTCCTGAAAGGTGATGGGGAGCTATCTTTTTGAACCACTGCAATCCATGTGCTGCCCGTATCTCCTTTCGAACTGATTGAAGATTTAACAGGAGGGAGTCGGCCATTTTGGATTTGTTCAATACATTCGCATCACTTGTATGACCCTTTGATATTTTACTGATACATTCTGTGTCTGATGCCTCCTCTCTCATTACACCTGATGAAGGAGCAATGCTCCGAAAGCTCGTGTTTTCAAATACACCTGTTGGACTATAACCTGGTGTGGTGTGATTTTTGACCATTTGTTGAGGTAAACCTACAATGAATCAATGGAGGGTGTTCCAGGATTGTGACCGAGCTACAGGGAAGTAATGCGATATGTTTCTGACTAGGCCAGCGTTTATTGCCCAGAGGGTGAGTCAACCACATTGCTGTGGGTCTGTAGTCTCACCAGGTTTTCTTCCTGAAAGGAGAATATGGAACCAGTTAGCTTCCTAACAAACCTCAATAGCAATATATGGTTCCCATCAGACAAAGCTCCTCCTGAGCTGAGATTTCTCCACCTTGTATGTTGGGATTACAGTCCATCTCCCCCACACCATGAACTTGGTGTTCTGGATTCCTACTCCAGGTCTAGCACTGCACCACCATCTCCCCTTATTAACTGGAACTGAGATCAAACAGACACAGGGTGCTGATCAGAGTTCATGTTTAAAAACATAACAGCCCAAATGGGATATGAACTCACAACTCCTGGCTTTGAACATGGACACCCTCTTCAGGATGCATCTGAGGTGAGATACCATGTTAGACACCCACGGCAATTGATAGCTCTGTCTTTGGTTGTGTTCCGAAGATCTTAAACAATCGGCAATTCAGCTCCTCGAGCCTGCTTTGTCATTCCACACGATCATGGCTGATCTCATCTCGGCCTCAACTCCACTTTCCTGCCTGCTCTCCATAACACTTCAACCCAACTACAGCCTGCATGTAGGGATCCCTTTTCATGGCACAAGGCACTTCACAGGAACCACATTCAGGAAACCATTACACATGGACCAAAACCTTGGCCAAAGTGAGGAACACCTTGAGATCCTGAGACCCCAAGGGAGAGGGGTGGTGATCTTTACAGAGTGACTTCCGGAGGGTACCATCCAAGTACAGACAGTGATGTCGAAGCAATGAATAACAGGAAGTTGCAGGAAGCCAATCTGGCCTTTAATTTCCTGAATTATTCTTGTTGCCATTCTTAAAGAAAGAAACAACATTGGGTATTCTCCAGTCCTCTGGGAATTCTCCTGTGACTGTAAAGGATACAAATATTTTGTACAAATCCGTAGCAATTTCCACACCTGCCTCTCTCAGGATTCTATGATAGATTCCATCAGGTCTTGGGGACTT
This sequence comes from Chiloscyllium punctatum, assembly GCF_047496795.1. Classification (NCBI taxonomy): domain Eukaryota; kingdom Metazoa; phylum Chordata; class Chondrichthyes; order Orectolobiformes; family Hemiscylliidae; genus Chiloscyllium; species Chiloscyllium punctatum. The sequence goes on along the minus strand of NC_092756.1, from coordinate 77,036,989 downwards.
GTCTACCTTAATGCTTTTCAAAACACCCAACACCTCCTTTTTAATATTGACATGCTCTAGAATATCAATATACAAGACTCACCATCCACCATGTCATAGACCCATAGAGATGTACAGCATGGAAACAGACCCTTGGCTCCAACTCGTCCATGCAGACCACATATCCTAATCTAATCACGTCCCATTCGCCCACACTGGGCCCATATCCCTCTCGACCCTTCCTATCCATATCAGTGAGCAGTGTAGGTTTCTTCCCTCCCGCCCTCCTGACCAAGTACACGCTTTCTTTGTCTGCCTTTCTTCCTTTTAAATGTGCCGTTGTTTTGAGATTTTTTTCTCCAAAGTTGCATAATAAAACAGTAATTGCTGCTCCTGGAATTTGAGGAAATCACCCCCAAGACCTAAAATGACTCAAAAAAGGGGCAACTCTTACAGTCACAACTTTTTCCCGTCCTCCATCTTGGACTACCCAGAATCCTTTGGAAATACCAATGCAGTTTATTCATTAAGAACCTCACCCACTTCCTCCGGCTCCATGTGTAAATTCCCTCCTTTGCTCTGAGAAGACATACTCTTTCCCTGGTGACCTCTTGCTTGTTATCCCTCAGTAAAATGCCTTGGAGGTTCCTTAATCCTGTTTTCCATAAACATTGCATGGTCCCTTCAAATTCTCTATTTCCTAGTTTGAGTTCATTCCTGTTATCTCCAGGGCTCTGTCTGTCTTCAGTTTCTTGAACCTTACTTATACCTTCTTCCTCTTTCTGCCTAAGACTTAACATCATAACACGTCTGAACAGGTCAACGAAATATATTGACAGGAACCATCAACAGCATCAACCTGTATTTATTGAGTTATCTTTCAAAAACCAATTCAGTGCAATTGAAATACTGTGTGGTATCACTCACTGTAATAAACACTCTCCTTGAATAAGGTGAAGAGAAAGTGATGGCAAATTATAAAATTACCAAAATAATGCATGACAATGGTTCGTAAATATATGTTTATAGATTACTCTACGGATACTTATAGAAATTAAATAAGGAGGAACAAATATCATGGACAATTAACCATACACTTCGCAATATTTCACATTCACTGTAGAATTGTAGTTTTAAGATCAAAGTTTTTCTGATGTTGATCAGATCTCACCCCATCTAATACTTATCCTTTATACCATTCTCCCCAAACTTGAGGTGAGAATTCATATGTTTCAGAGGATTGCCTGATTTGATGAGCTGTTCCTTGATATATAATAAGTACAATCCCACAGACTTTGTCATGATTGCACCTTGTCTAAAGTCTGAATCAAATCATTCAATAGCAGACAATTCCCAAGAGGTTAATGAGCAAAAGTCCCATTCAATATTTTCAAATCTCCATTTTCCTTACATAAAAAAAAATACAAAAGTTAAATGCCACAAGTGCTGGAAATCTGCAATAAAATCAGGCAATATTGAAATGCAGCTCAGGTAGCATCTGTGGAGAGAAACACAATTATCAATTTGCAATATTCATTTTGTTTTTTTCAGCACATGCTTCCAAACCTGAGAGTTTCAACACTTACTGTTTATATTCTTAATGTAGATCATGCCCTTGGAGTGATTAATGTGAATGGAATGTTAAATATATCACTGAGATGTGCTGGTGAAGGGCATTGTTTCGTAAATACATGGAGCACTTACAAAGAGAGGCTGGTGTGAGAATTGTTCCCCACGTTATTACAGTTCCAGACAGATACCCCAAATTGTTAAGCTCCCAGGTGAGCAGGGATGAAATGGTTTCCTTTCTTCATTTACCTGGATCCTTGGTTGGTCACTAACAGGTTAATTTTAAAAGGGACCCTTTCTTGTGGATGTCTTCTTCACAAACCAATTGAATTGGTGTTTAAAAGTATCCAATTAAACCTGGATATGTTGAATTAACAAAAGAGTGAATCTATTCATATCAGAATGCAAAAAGATTATTGTAACTCACATATACACAGATTAGGAAGAGAAGGAGTTGCAGGTAGATAGCACAGTGAAGAAGGCATTTGATCCACTTGCCTTTATGAGTCAGAGCATTGAGTATAGGAATTGGGATGTTGGGTTGTGGCTGTACAGGATATTGGTTAGGCCACCTTTTGGAATACTGCGTTCAATTCTGGTTTCCCTGCTATAGAAAGAGGTTGTAAAACTTGCAAGCATTCAGAAATAATTTACAAGGGTGTTGTAAGGGTTACAGGGTTTGTGCTATCGGGGGAGGAGGAATAGACTGAGGCTATTTTCTCTGGAGTGTTGGAGGCTGAAGGGAGGCCTTATAGAGGTTTATAAAATCATTAGGGACATGGATAGGGTGAATAGCTTCAGTCTTTTCCCCAGGGTGGGGGAGTACAAAAACAGAGGGCATAGGTTTACAGTGAGAAGAATAATAACCCGCTGGACTATAACCTGGTGTTTTATGATTTTTAACTTTGTCCACCCCAGTCTAACACCGGCTCCTCCAAAACATTTAAAAGGCATCGGGATGGGGGTATATGAACAGGGTGGGTTTAGAGGGATATGGGCCAAATGCTGGCAAGTCGGACTAGATTAATTCAGGATATCTGGTCGGCATAGACGAGTTGGACCAAAGGGTCTGTTTCTGTGGTGTATAACTCTAAGACTCTGTAACATTTGAAAGGCAGCTGGATGGGGACATGAATAAGAAGGTTTCAGAGGGATATGGACCAAATGCTGGTTTGTGGGACTAGATAACTTTCGGATATCTGGTTGGCATGGACGAATTGGAGCGAAGGATCTGTACAACTCTGTGACTCTGTAAGTGTAAGCTTTCTTGGGATATTTTGACTTTTGTTACAGTGCCTTTTTAAATGACTGGGACATTTTAATTTGTGCTTATTTGGTTTAATTGGTTTCTTTTAATTTGTTTTCAGAGTCGTGTAAGGAGACTTCTGAAAAGTAGGCTGTCAGTAGGTTAGAAGACGGAATAGGTTATGCTGCATTCTGCAAATACAGCGATGATGATGTGCTAAGTGTAATTCTTCAACTGGCTTGGCATTGATTTATTGGTTAATACTCTTAGCCATTGAAGTTATAACATCTTCAGTTGAGAGTGAAAGCATATATCTTGGAAGGATATTTAATTGCTCTAAAGATACCACGTATCTGAAAGTTCCCTGTAGTTAATAGATCAATGGGACAGGAATTACCTATTATATCACAAAGTAAGTCTGTTTCTCTCTGCGGAATTTCTACTCAGCTAAAGATTGACTCTGCCTGTTGTGTGACATGGCTTTTAATTTCCACTGATCAACCAGATGAACATTAGTAACACAATGTAATTAAACTCAACTTTCCTTCAGTATTCTTGTTGGTGATGCAGACAATGGGGGACAAAATTGGTTTGCGGTTCAACTTGATTTTATTAACTAAATATTAAAACAGATTATCAGAATTTCCCAAATTCCCACAACTTTACTCGCTCTATAGCTCTATCCATCTGAGAAAGGATTTTAACTGGAACAATCCATGTTGGGCCATTGGAATCTCCTTCCTGTCCTGATATAGGGCTGGCTCTCTTCCACAAAGTGGGGTCTCGCAAGTTCGGGCAGATCTTTCTACTGAGACAGGAAACGATTTCTCTTCATTCTGAGGCACCAAGAGGGTCTGAGAAATGAAGGGACGATGTCATAACTGGTCAGAAAGGCCTTAGACAGTGTTCTTTAACTGTTACACCTTGACAGCAGCTGCTCCATACTTTAGTGTGTCCCTCAACATATAATCCTCGATCTTGGAACATGCTCAGCTGTAGCACTCGTTTGAGGTCAACACTTTCCACAGACAGTGCAAGGTGGGAGCCCGAGGGTCCTCATAGATAAGGCCCTGGCTTCCCTAAGCTGGTAATTGATGGTTCAAGTCCCATCTGGGGTTCTTGGGTTTTAAGCCTGGGCTTTGTTGCTGATTTTTATTCCATGTCAACTTCATCTCAATCCACATTGACTGAATTTTTCATCAACAGTACTCTGTTAAAAATCACTGTGCCTACGTTGAGGTTATAGCAAATGATGTGACATAGAAACTTGCACAAGGTAATTCCGGGATTTGGGAGATCTTGGGGTGAATTGTCTGAAAGAGACAGCACAGCCCCAATGGGCTGAATGCCCGCTAAGATTCTGTTGATTTGTCCTCAATGCAGCTTTTTGCAACATCTCCACTTCCTCCTTCCCCACTAACTGCAAATATCTTGAAAGTGCTGCACACAATAACATTGAGCCCTTTTCCTTCTGCTCCATTTGCCTCAAACTGTGGGTCTGCAAAGTTGGAGTTGAGTTGATTTCTCGACTGGGAGAAAGTGAGCACTGCAGATGTGAGAGATCAGAGTCAAACTGTGTGGTGCTGGAAAAGTACAGCTGGTCAGGCGGCATCCGAGGAGCAGGGGAGTCAATGTTTCGAGTATAAGCTCTTCAGGCCTATGCTCGAAATGTCGACTCTCCTGCTCCTCGGACGCTGTCTGACCAGCTGTGATTTCTCAAATGTCCGTCTGGGGTCAAATGGGAGGCAAGATCAATTTATCAAGCAGCCGACAATTTAGCATGAAATGGAAGGGGTAAAAAACAATCAGTAAGAGTAGAAAACTCAGAAAAAAACAATATGACAGGGCAGGGTTCAGTATTAAAAGGTTGCCATTTGACTATGATGGGCGTATCCCCAATGGCCTAATGGATAAGTCACTGGTCTCCTAAACTGGGGCTTTTGGATTAGGGATTTTGAGTTTAAGTCACATCTGGGGTGTCGGATTATTTATGGCTTATTCACTGTCAACGTTATTTCTAATTAACTTTGGAGAAATCCCCTTTGTCTGCTTTCAGCTGATGGGAAGTGGTGCCCAACATGTTCTTGCTCAAGATTTTCGGGGATCTGCAGGATGGGGGGTGAATTGTCTGAAAGAGACAACACAGTCACAAAGGCTGAAAACCTGCTGAGATTCTCCTGGGGATGGCATGGTGGCTCAGTGGGTAGCACTGCTGCCTCACAGTGTCAGGGACCTGGCTTTGATTCCTCCCTTGGGTGTCTGTTTGTGTAGAGTTTGCACATTCTCTCCATGGGGTACTCCGGGTGCTTTGGTTTCCTCCCACAGTCCAAAGATGTGCAGGTTCGGTGGATTGGCTTTGGGGAATGCAGGGTGAGAGGATTGGGGTTAGGCCTGGATGGGATGCTCTTCAGAGGGTCAGTGTGGATGTGATGGACTGAATGGCCTCCTCCCACCCCACTCTCGGGCTTCTCTGAACAGGTTTGGAGCAGATCGTCAGAGCTCCACTGCAAGGCCCAGTCAAGGCTTCGCGAACGGACTGGCATCCAGGTGTGTGTTCCTCCCATACTTTTCCTTGATCTTCCAGAATCTTCTGTGGCTTTGGCCAATATGGTCATGAGCTGGGTTCACATCATCCAATGGGGTCACACCAATAACCTTCACTGTTGTCATGCCAGGAGCTATAAAGTGGATTGACTCAGGCTGACATTTCTCCAATTTCCAACCCTCAGTCTGGTTGGAACTGGTTCTTCTTGAATCTTTGTAGCTCTTTGATCTTAGTTGCACTGTTCTCTGGAGCTGATAGCTGCTGTTTAATTTAGTTTGGCCAATTTTCTGTCAGGTCAAATTTTTCCAGCTGAGGATCAATTGAGAATTCCTGATTTTGTTGCCATGGACACCTGACCACACAGGATTAAGATCAGCTGCACAGTGAAGGTTTCAACAAAATCAAAACCCCAAATAAGACTTGAGCCCACAATCTCTGGTTTAGGAAGTTAGTGCCGTACCCATGAGGTTACTGGGGCTCTAACAGATAGAGCTACCAATCTATGGACAAAGCAGCTTCTGTTTTGGTTGTGTTGGTGTCAGAGTAAGCTATATTCTGTCAACATTACCATGTGAACCCCAGATTACCTGCATGTTTGGTGTTTATGATAAGGTCCAATATGTCAATGGAAATGATTGAAATCTGGGGGTTCAAGGTTGGAACTGATGGGGTGTGGCTATGCATTTGGGTCCTTACCTTTCTTAGTCAAGGTATTGAATACAATTGCAAGGAGGCTATGATGGGGATGTGAGGTAGTTAGGCCATCGTTGGAGAACTTGGAGTGCCACATCCACAGATTGGACAAACATTTGTGGGAAGGCAACTGCTGAGGCTGACTCACAGAGTTTACAGAGGGAGATGGATGGGTTAAGGGAGTAGCCAAAAACACAGCAAATGAAAGACAATGTGGGAATGTGTGAGGTCATACACTTTGGTAGGAAGAATAAAGCAGCTGGATATTATTTCAATGGAGAAAGACAGCAGAAAGTTCCTGCACAGAGAGATATGAAATGTGTTTTTGCGGTCTCGCTGTTGATCCTTTGCTGGGAACAACCTTCATGGTAATATCGGTGAGATGTTCTTGGTTTCTCTTTAGTTCTTGAGTCTGGTTAAGCCGATTGTGATTTGCAGGCCATGGTGGGACTGCGGTCAAGATCACCGTCAGTTTCTTGGATGAAGTCTTCACGACTGGTAATGCTGACAGTCACCACTGGAGAGTGTCTCTGCCATTATCTGCAGTTGGCCCTGCACATCAACGGTTTCATCAACAGACCTCAAGAGACAACATCCAAAACCTTTGTGCTATTGAAGGCAAATCCCTTCTCATTAAGACAAGAAACAAAATATCTTTAATGTGATGATGTTGATTTGAACATTCGGGAAGATCAGGGAAAAGGAGCACAGGGACACACACCTGGATGGCAGTCCCTTCACGAAGCCTTGACTGGGCCTTTGACCATCTGCTCCAAACTTGTTCAGAGAAGCCCTAGAGTGGGGTGATGGAGGCCATTCAGCCCATCACATTCACACTGACCCTCTGAAGAGCATCCCAGCCAGGCCTAACCCCTATCCTCTCCCCCTGCATTCCCCAAAGACAATCCACCGAACCTGCACATCTTTGGGCTGTGGGAGGAAACCAAAGCACCCGGAGTACCCCATGGAGAGAATGTGCAAACTCGACACAAACAGACACCCAAGGGAGGAATCAAAGCCAGGTCCCTGACGCTGTGAGGCAGCAGTGCTACCCACTGAGCCACAATGCCATCCCTAGGAGAATCTCAGCAGGTTTTCAGCCATTGTGACTGTCCTGTCTCTTTCAGGGAATTCAGCCTTAATACTGCAGATCCCCAAAAAGTCTGTGTAAGGTCACATGGGATGCCACATCCCATCAAATGAATGCCGACATGGGGATGTTTGCAAAGTGGACTAAAGATTAACGACACATAAGGAAGATCCCTACACCCCAGATGGGACTTGAATCCACAATCCCTGGCTTAGGATGCCAATGCCTTATCTATTAGGCCACTGGGGCTGCACAGTTAAAGCAAAAATGTCAGCCTTTAAATACTGCACCCTGACCTCTCATTGTGTGTTTTTCTGAGTTTTATTCTCTCCCTGCACTCTGGGGATCCAAGATGGCGGTGTTCTCAGACGATCATGTTGCAGAGCTTCGCACCACAGCACAAGGGGGAAGAATTTCTATCCCACCCAATCCGGACCGTCACGATATCCTGGGACTCTGAAAAGATTGTGGAGTCCCAGGACATTGTGAAAAATCAACGTACCTGCGGTTTCATCGTCCAGGGATGTTGAAGAAGGGAGGAGCAGTGTCCGGGGCCAGGACCCCGGCCCAGCCTGCAGGATCCTCGGACTCGATTATCTACCAGGCCCTGGGGAAGGAGCTCGCGAAATCTCGCGAGATGTTGGTGAAGCAGATAGAGGTGAAGCTGGCCCCGATCTCTATCATGCTGCAGAAGCATGAACAGCAGCTGGGAGACCTGGAAAAGAGGACGGATGAGGTTGAACACACAGTCACAGCGGTGGAAGCTGATACCAGTTCCTCTAAGGATAAGATCCAAGCATCGGAGGCTGAGGGTGACCTTACAGAGGTTTATAAAATCATGAGGAGCATGAATAGGGTAAACAGCCAAGGTCTTTTCCCTGGGGTGGGGGACTCCAGAACTAGAGGGCTTCGGTTTAGGGTGAGAGGGAAAAGATATAAAAGAGACCTGAGGGGCAACTTTTTCAGGCAGAGCGTGGCGTGTGTGTGTGGAATGAGCTGCCAGAGGAAGTGGTGGAGGATGGTACAATTACATCGTTTAAAAGGCATCTGGATGGGTATATGAATAGGAAGAGTTTGGAGGGAGATGGGCCGGGTGCTGGAAGGTGGGACTAGATTGGGTTGGGATATCTGTTCAGCATGGACGGGTTGGACCGAGGGTGTGTTTCTGTGCTGTACATCTCTATGACTCGTTGACTGGAAGTGTCAGTCTGAGTAAATCCGTTGTCGAACACTTGGCAATGTGACCCCATTGGATGATGTGAACCCAGCTCATGACCCCTTTGACCAAAGCTACAGAACATTCTGTTAGATCAGGGAAAAGAAGGATATGAACACACACCTGGATGCCAGTCCCTGAGCAAAGCCTTGACTGGGATCTGCAGCAGAGCTCTGACCATCTGCTCCAAACTTGTTCATAAAAGCCCGAGAGTGAGGGGGACAAGCCATTCACCCCATCAAGTCCACACACAGCCTCTGAAGAGCATCCCATCCAGGCCCAATCCCTATCCTCTCACCCTGCATTCCCCGAAACGAATCCACCAAATCTGCACATCTTTGGGCTGTGGGAGGAAACCAAAGCACCCGGAGTACCCCATGGAGAGAATGTGCAAACTCGACACAAACAGACACCCAAGGGAGGAATCAAAGCCAGGTCCCTGACACTGTGAGTCACCATGCCAGTCCCAGGAGAATCTCAGCAGTTCTTTCCCCATTGTGGCTCTGCTGTCTCTTTCAGGCAATTTCAAGCCAATCCTGCAGATCCCCAACAACTTTGAGCAGGTTCATGTTGGACAGCACTTCCCATCAATTGAATGCAGACATGGGGATGTTTATGATGTAGATTAGAAGTAAAGTTCGAAGAAGGCAACTTATGAAAGTTCGTCACTCAGGATAGGATTTGAACACACGAGCTCTGGTTTAGGAGCCCAACATCTTATCCATTCGGCCACTGGGGCTACGCATCTGCTGTTAAACTGGCAGCCTTTAAATACTGCACCCTGATGGCTCATATTGTGTTTTTCTCAGTTTTATGCTCTCACTAATTGTTTTTTACAACTTCCAACTCATGCGAAAAAATTGGCTGCTTGATAAATCAATCTCGCTTCCCATTTGTCCCCAAACGGACAGACAAGAAACCAACTAAACTCCAACATTGCACAACTCACATCTGAGGAAAATGGAGCAGACAGGAAAATAGCAAAGGGCTCAATGTTTTTTTGTGCAGCGCTTTCAAGATATTTGCAGTTAGTGGGGAGGAAGTAGGTGGAGATGTTGCAAAAGGTTGCATTGCGGACAAATGCTTTCTTTGCTTAGACCGCACTTGGAATACTGCGTCTAGTTCTCGTCGCCCTATTATAGGAAAGATGTGGATGCTTTGGAGAGGGTTCAGAGGAGGTTTACCAGGATGCTGCCTGGACTGGAGGGCTTATCTTATGAAGAGAGGTTGACTGAACTCGGACTATTCTCATTGGAGAAAAGGAGGAGGAGAGGGGACCTAATTGAGGTATACAAGATAATGAGAGGCATGGGTAGAGTCGATAGCCAGAGACTATTTTCTAGGGCAGAAATGGCTAACACCAGGGGTCATAATTTTAAGCAGGTTGGAGGAAAGTATAGAGGGGATGTCAGAGCTGGGTTCTTTACACAGAGAGTTTTGAGAGCATGGAATGCGTTGCCAGCAGCAGTTCTGGAAGCAAGGTCATTGGGGACATTTAAGAAACTGCTGGACATGCATATGGTCACAGACATTTGAGGGTGCCTACATGAGGATCAATGGACGGCACAGCATCGTGGGCTGAAGGGCCTGTTCGGTGCTGTACTGTTCTATGGTCCATGTAGTATGTTCTAAATCTACAGAATCTTAGCGGGCATTCAGCCCATTGTGGCTGCACTGTCTCTTTCAGACAATTCTCCCCAAGATATCCCAAATCCTGGAATTGCCTTGTGCAAGTTTCTATTACACATCATTCACCATAATCTCAACACAGGCACAGTTATTTTGAACAGAGTAGTTTGAAAAATGCAGTTAATTTGGATCGTGATGAAGTTGGCATGGGACAAGAGTCAGCTACAAAGACCAAGCTTAAAACGTAAGCAGCCCAGAGGGAAATTAAACCCACAATCCCACACTTAGGAGGACAGTGGTTTACCCAATATGCTACTAGGGCACACATAGTCATTTGCCAGTGTAAAGTCTTGGCATCATTCGAGTATTACATCCCAGCATGTTCCAACATCTCAAATGACATGTTGAGGGATACACTAAAGTTTCGGGCAGCTGCTGCCATGGTGTAACAGGGAAACAACACAGTCTCAGGTCTTTCTAACAAATTATCACATCGTTCTTTCAATTCTCAGAACCTCTAGGTGCCTGACAATGAACAGTGATCGGTTCCTGCCCAAGTACAAAATGCCTTTTTGTTCACAACGATACAGAAGCTTTGAGAAATGTCAACATTCCAATGTTTTGTTGGTTCTTATCTCTCTGCGTAGACTGTCCACAACTGATTTCGAATAAAGGAAAGCATACCAAACGCCTTCTTCACTATCCTATCGATCTGCGACTCTACTTTCAAGGAGCTATGAACCTGCACTCTAAGGTCTCTTTCTTCAGCAACACTCCCTGGGACATTCCCATTAAGTCTATAAGCCCAGCTAAGATTTGCTTTCCCAAAATGCAGCACCTCACATTGATCTAAATTAAACTCCACCCATCACTCCTCAGCTCATCGGCCCTTCTAATCAAGATCCCGTTGTAATCTGAGGTAACCTTCTTTGCTGTCCACTACACTTCCAATTTTGGTGTCATCTGCAAACTTACTAATGATCCCTCAAAATGATACTAACATATATATAAATGACGGAAAGTAGTGGACCCATCACTGATTCTTGTGGCACTCCATTGGTCACAGGGTTCCAGTCTGAAAAACAACCCTCCACCACCATCCTCTGTCTCCTACCTTTGAGCCAGTTCTGTATCCAAATAGCTAGTTCTCCCTGTATTCCATGAGATCTAACCTTGCTGATCAGCCTCCCATGGGGAACCTTGTCGAACGCCTTATTGAAGTCCATATAGATCACATCCACCGCTCTGCCCTCATCAATCCTCTTTGTGACTTTTTCAGAAAACTCAATCATGTTTTTGAGTCATGATTTCTCCACCATTTTCTCTGTTTCAGATTTCCAGCATTCAAAGCATTTAGCTTTTATTGGACAGCTTGCCATTTCACTTGGCAATGAAAAACGTTTTGTGATTTACACATGAAAGAACTGAAACCAACCTGGTCATTCTAAAAGATGAGAGACTTCACACACAATCCAGATTTTTTTCAACATATAATTTCAGTGACATCACACTGTAAACTTTTGCCATAAATTCTGTGTCTTACAGTCTTATACTCCACAACCACCTGACGAAGCAGCAGTGCTCCGAAAGCTAGTACTTTGAGATAAACCTGTTGGACTACAAACTGGTGTTGTCTGATTTTTAACGATGATTATTAGAAACTTGCACAAGGTAATTGCAGGATTTGCGAGATCTTGGGGTGAATTGTCTGAAAGAGACAGCACAGCCACAATGGGCTGAATGCCTGCTATGATTCTGTTGATTTGTCCTCAATGCAGCTGTTTGCAACATCTCCAGTAACTCCTTCCCCACTAACTGCAAATATCTTCAAGGTGCTGCACAAAATAACATTGAGCCCTTTGCTATTTTCTCGTCTGCTCCATATTCCTCAGACTTGAGTTGCAACATTGGAGTTTGGTTAATTTCTCATCTGTCCATATGGGGACAAATGGGAAGTGAGATTGATTAATCAAGCAGCCAACAATTTAGCATGAGATGGTCGGGGTAAAAAACAATCAGTGAGAGTATAACACTCAGAAACACACAGTATGAGAGGTCGGGTGCAGTACATAAAGGCTGTGATTTTCAGCCTGCTGTGTGTCCCCCGTGGCCTAATGGATATGGTACTGCCCTTCTAAGCCAGGGATTGTGGGTTCGAGTCCCATCTGGCGTGTTAGTCACTTGTACTTTGGCAACTTGATTTCTAATCTACTTTGGGTAAATCTCCATGTCTGCATTCAGTTGATGGGAAGTGGTGCCCAACATCTTCTTGCACAAGATTGGCAGGATTGAGGTGAATTCCCTGAAAGAGAAAACACAATCACAATGGCTGAAAACCTGCTGAGATTCTACTGGGGACAGCATGGTGGCTCAGTGGGTAGCACTGCTGCCTCACAGTGTCAGGGACATGGCTTTGATTCCTCCCTTGGGTGACTATTTGTGTCGAGTTTGCATATTCTCTCCATGGGGTACTCCGGGTGCTTTTGTTTCCTCCCATAGTCCAAAGATGTGCAGGTTCGGTGGATTGGCTTTGGGGAATGCAGGGTGTGAGGATAGGGGTTGGGCCTGGATGGGATACTCTTCAGAGGGTCAGTGTGGATGAGATGGGCTGAATGGCCTGCCCTTCTCACGCAAGGGCTTTTTTGAACAGTTTTGGAGCAGATGGTCAGAGCTCCACTGCAGGACCCAGTCAAGGCTTTGCTAAGGGTTTGGCGTTCAGGTGTGTTTTCCTCTTCTCCTGTCCCTGATCTTTCAGAATCTTCTGTGGCTTTGGCTAGTACGGTCATGAGCTGGGTTCACATCATCCAATGGGGTCACACCAATACCCTTCACTGTTGTCATGCCAGGAGCTATAAAGTGGATTGACTCAGGCTGACACTTCTCCAATATACGGTGGCACGGTGGCACAGTGGCTAGCACTGCTGCCTCACAGCACCAGAGACCCGGGTTCAATTCCCGCCTCGGGCGACTGTCTGTGTGGAGTTTGCACGTTCTCCCCGTGTCTGTGTGGGTTTCCTCCGGGTGCTCTGGTTTCCTCCCACAGTCCAAAGATGTGTAGGCCAGGTGAATTGGCCATGCTAAATTGCCTGTAATGTTAGGTAAGGGGTAAATGTAGGGGTATGGGTGGGTTGCGCTTCGGCGGGGCGGTGTGGACTTGTTGGGCCGAAGGGCCTGTTTCCACACTGTAAGTAATCTAATCTATACAACCCTCAGTCTGGTTGGAACTGGTTCTTCTTGAATCTTTGTAACTCTTTGATCTTAGTTGCACTGTTCTCTGGAGCTGATAACTGCTGTTTAATTTAGTTTGGCCAAGTTTCTCCAGCTGAGGATCAATTGAGAATGCCTGATTTTGTTGCCATGGTCACGTGACCACACAGGATTGAGATCAGCTGCACAGTGAAGGTTTCCACAGAATCAATACCCCAAGTAAGATTTGAGCCAACATTCTCTGGTTTAGGAAGTTATTGCCTTACCCATGAGATCACTGGGGCTCCAACAGATAGACCTACCTATCTGTGGACAAAGCAACTTCTGTTTTGGTTGTGTTGGTGTCAGTCTAAGCTATATTCTGTCAACATTACCAGCTGAACCCCAGATTACCTGCATGTTTGGTATTTATGATAAGGTCCAATATGTCAATGGAAATGATTGAAATCTGGGGGTTCAAGGTTGGAACTGATGGGTCTGTGGCTATGCATTTGGGTCCTTACCTTTCTTAGTCAAGGTATTGAATACAATTGCAAGGAGGCTTTGATGGAGATGTGAGGTAGTTAGGCCATCGTTGCAGAACTTGGAGTGCCACATCCACAGATTGGACAAACATTTGTGGGGAGGCAACTGCTGAGGCTGACTCACAGAGTTTACAGAGGGAGATGGATGGGTTAAGGGAGTAGCCAAAAATGCAGCAAATGAAAGACAATGTGGGAATGTGTGAGGTCATACACTTTGGCAGAAAGAATAGAGCAGTGGATATTATTTGTTAGATTAGATTAGATTGAGGTAGATTCCCTACAATGTGGAAACAGGCCCTTCGGTCCAGTTTCAATGGAGAAAGACAGCAGAAAGTTCCAGCACAGAGAGATATGAAATGTGTTTTTGCGGTCTCACTATTGATCCTTCGCTGTGACCAACCTTCATGGTAATATCGGTGAGATGTTCTTGGTTTCTCTTTAGTTCTTGAGTCTGTTTACGCCGATTATGATTTGCAGACCATGGTGATGTCAGAGCCCCTTCATAACTGCTTCATCATTACTTGCAAAACAAATATTTTCATGCATCTTCCACCTTTAGGGTCACTATTACCTTGGTCCGACTCATACAATTTAAAATATAAATTATTGAGTGTGGAATGAATTTATTTCACCTGCACTTTTTTCTGTTCAATGCCAGCAGGACAGTATGGAAGTCTAGCAAGCTCAATGTTTGCACAGCCATCATTGAAGGAATGGTCCCAGAAAGACAAGAACAAATGAGGGATATGGGCCAAATGCTGCCTTCTGGGACTAGATTAATTGAGGCGATCTGGTTGGCATGGTCGAGTTGGACTGAAGGGTCTGGACAAGTCTATGACTCTGTAAGTGTAAGCTTTCTTGAAGATTTTCACTCGTGTTACAGAGCCTTTTTAAATGACGATCACAATTTTTAAAATATGTTTTGTTTGAAAAAATGTATTTTTTAATATTACAACAAATACAAAACAATACAAATCAAAACATTTCAAGAAAATACAAGAAAAATGTAAAAACAATTCCAACCCGCCCTCAGTTTTGTTGTGTACCATACTTGTGAGAAAATCCAAGGGGATATGCTCCATAACAATCTTCCGCCAACCCAACAGGCCCAGGGGGGTTTTCATATAACCAACCGAACAAGATATTCTTTCTTGCACAAAAGATGAGGATATTTAGATGTTTTTCGTCTGCTCATCTGCAGGGAGCACACTGGGCAGGCCCAGAAGAAGAGAGATCGGGTCCTTCTCCACCCTTACACCCAAAATCCTCTCCATGGCACCCACCACAGCACTCCAGTATGTTTGAAGCTTCCCACAGGACCAGGGACAATGGGTAAGAGTGCCTGTACCGACCTTGCACTTGAAACATGTTGAAGATACCAGTGGTTTAAATTTTGACAAACAGTCTGGGGCCAAGTGGGACCTGTGGAGAATCTTCAACTGTAAAGCATGGGTCCAATTGCATACTGATACCTTGCCTCTGAGGAGACTTCAACACCAAGCTCTCTCTTCCAAACCCAACAATGTCGATCGAACTCATCTGAGTGCCCCCGCCCCCCAATTGATGATATAAAGTGCTGACAGAAAGTGTACTCTTAGCACTGAGCACCCTCCTCTCTATGTCGGATGTGTCGGGATCAGTCAAAAGTGTCGTCTTTTTTTGAATAAAATCCCTAACTTGAGAAAAACTAAAGAGGTCCTTGTTAGATAGCTCGTGTTTCCGTCCTAACTGATCGAAGGACATCATTGTGTCTCCCTCAAACAAAACACCCGCGCAAGACACACCCCTAGCTGCCCAATGTTTGAATCCTGAATCTATCAACCCCGGTTGAAAACCCGGCATACCCGGTGTAAGAGAAGATGTCTTGCCAATATTGCCTTCCCTCTGCCGAATTGCCCTCCATGCTTTAACAGTATCGATAACTATTGGGTTATGGCAATATTCCCTAACTGTCCTCATTTTGTCCAAACACAGCAAGTGAGTAAGTGGTCACCTTAGCCTGGGAGGTTTCAATATCTAACCACATTGAAAGAGGGTCCCCACAAGCCCAATCACTCATGTAGGATAAAAGTGAGCTTAGTTGGTAGCTTTTAATGTCTGGGAGATCCACTCCCCCCCAGTCTGTGAGACAATCGCAGTTTAGCTCATTTAATGAGGGGCCACTGACGATGTCAAATAAAGGGGCTGAACCAGCCGTTCAGTCTCCTGAATGTTTGCTTATCGAAAATCAGGGGGAGCATCCATATAGGGCATAGTAAACGAGGGAGAATATTCATCTTAATAAGCGCTATCCGACCCAACCACGAGACCAGAAGCGCCTCCATCTTTGAAGGTCTTGTTTGAATTTGTCAAATAATTGAACAAAATTGGCTTTGAACAGCCGATTCAGAACTGGAGTAATGAACATGCTCAAATACACAAAACCCCCCTGTGACCATTTAAATGGGAATCGATATTCACCCTCAAGACTTAACACTTTCATAACACCACCCATAGGCATAGCCTTTGATTTTGCAAGATTAATCTTGTCCCCCAAAAAGGTGGCAAACACACAGATGCATGCGAACAGACGAGGTACTGAAACTGCTGGATTTGACGAAAGAAATTAGGACATCGTCCACATACAATAAACTCTGATGTAAATTTGACCCCACGTCTGGAGCTGATATATTGGGATCCCTATAAATGGCCTCCACCAATGATTCAATCCTCACTGTAAAAAGCAGTGGGGAAAGGGAACAGACCTGCCGGCTGACCCAAAAAATGTTAAAATTGATTGATCACACCCTGTTGGTGATGACCTCAGCGAGAGGGTCATTGTGGAGAACCTTTACCCATCTTATAAAGACTACGCCCAAAACAAACCGCTCCAGAGTATAGAAAAGGTACGGCCTCTCAACTCGGTCAAGCGCCTTCTCTGTATCTAGAGAAATCACCAATCCCTATATTGACTGTTGTTGACACACTTGAATTACATTAAGCAGCCTCCTAACATTATTGGAGGATCTGCGGCCCTTTATGAAGCCCGTCTGGTCCTCTTTAACAATAGAAGGTAACACAGTCTCCAGCCTGAACACAAGGGTCTTGGAGAGGATTTTAAAGTCCACAGTTAAGAGTGAAATGGGCCTGTACAAAGCACAGTCCCCCGGGACCTTCCCTTTTTTAAGAATAAGTGAAATATTGGCCTCTCTCAGAGATGGCGGGAGACAATCATGGTTGTATGAGTCATTAAACATGTTGAACATCGGGCCTGACAATATGTTTATAAATTCCTTCTATAATTTGCTGGGAAGTCCATCAGGACCGGGTGCCTTTCCACTCTGAAGCTGCTTCACAGCCTCCTGCACCTCTTGCTCTGATAAGGGGACATTGAGAAAAGACTCTTGTTCGGGGGTCACACCCGGGAGCTCCAGATCCTTGAATAAAGCCTCCATTTTGGCCCGCCCCTCCTCACAAAC
>NC_092756.1:76999833-77014833 GCF_047496795.1 Chiloscyllium punctatum | reverse complement strand
TTGTATGACCCTTTGATATTTTACTGATACATTCTGTGTCTGATGCCTCCTCTCTCATTACACCTGATGAAGGAGAAATGCTTCGAAAGCTTGTGTTTTCAAATAAACCTGTTGGACTATAACCTGGTGTGGTGTGATTTTTGACCATTTGTTGGAGGTAAACCTACAATGAATCAATGGAGGATGTTCCAGGATTGTGACCAAGCTACAGGGAAGGAATGTGATATGTTTCTGACTAGGCCAGTGTTTATTGCCCAGAGGGTGAGTCAACCACATTGCTGTGGGTCTGTAATCTCACCAGGTTTTCTTCCTGAAAGGAGAATATGGAACCTGTTAGCTTCCTAACAAACCTCAATAGCAATATATGGTTCCCATCAGACAAAGCTCCTCCTGAGCTGAGATTTCACCACCTTGTATGGTGGGATTACAGTCCATCTCCCCCACACCATGAACTTGGTGTTCTGGATTCCTACTCCAGGTCTAGCACTGCACCACCATCTCCCCTTATTAACTGGAATTGAGATCAAACAGACACAGGGTGCTGATCAGAGTTCATGTTTAAAAACATAACAGCCCAAATGGGATATGAACTCACAACCCCTGGCTTTGAACATGGACACCCTCTTCATGATGCATCTGAGGTGAGATACCATGTTAGACACCCACAGCAATTGATAGCTCAGTCTTTGGTTGTGTTCCGAAGATCTTAAAAATTCAGCAATTCAGCTCCTCGAGCCTGCTTTGTCATTCCACATGATCATGGCTGATCTCATCTCGGCCTCAACTCCACTTTCCTGCCTGCTCTCCATAACACTTCAACCCAACTACAGCCTGCATGCAGGGATCCCTTTTCATGGCACAAGGCACTTCACAGGAACCACATTCAGGAAACCATTACACATGGACCGAAACCTTGGCCGAAGAGAGGAACACCTTGAGATCCTGAGACCCCAAGGTAGAGGGGTGGAGATCTTTACAGAGTGACTTCCAGAGGGTACTATCCAGGCACAGACAGTGATGTCCAAGCAATGAATAACAGGAAGTTGCAGGAAGCCAATCTGGCCTTTAATTTCCTGGATTATTCTTTTTGCCATTCTTAAAGAAAGAAACAACATTGGGTATTCTCCAGTCCTCTGGGAATTCTCCTGTGACTATAAAGGATACAAATATTTTGTACAAATCCGTAGCAATTTCCACACCTGCCTCTCTCAGGATTCTATGAAAGATTCCATCAGGTCTTGGGGACTTGTCTACCTTAATGCTTTTCAAAACACCCAACACCTCCTTTTTAATATTGACATGCTCTAGAATATCAATATACAAGACTCACCATCCACCATGTCATAGAGTCATAGAGATGTACAGCATGGAAACAGACCCTTCGCTCCAACCCGTCCATGCCGACCACATATCCTAATCTAATCCCGTCCCATTCGCCCACACTGGGCCCATATCCCTCTCGACCCTTCCTATCCATATCAGTGAGCAGTGTAGGTTTCTTCCCTCCCGCCCTCCTGACCATGTACTCACTTTCTTTGTCTGCTTTTCTTCCTTTTAAAAGTGCCGTTGTTTTGAGGTTTTTTTCTCCAAAGTTGCACTCTCTGGCTTCTCTGAACAAGTTTGCAGCAGATGGTCAGAGCTCCACTGCAAGGCCCAGTCAAGGCTTCGCGATGGGACGGGAAGGGACCAATTGCTCCAAACTTGGACAGAGAAGCCCTAGGGTGGGGTGGGAGGAGGCCATTCAGCCCATCACATCCACACTGACCCTCTGAAGAGCATCCCAGCCAGGCCCTACCCCGATCCTCTCACCCTGCATTCCCCAAAGCCAATCCACTGAACCTGCACGTCTTTGGGCTGTGGGAGGAAACCAAAGCACCCGGAGTACCCCATGGAGAGAAAGTGCAAACTCGACACAAACAGACACCCAAGGGAGGAATCAAAGCCAGGTCCCTGACACTGTGAGGCAGCAGTGCTACCCACTGAGCCACCATGTCATCCCCAGGAGAATCTCAGCAGGTTTTCAGCCATTGTGACTGTGCTGTCTCTTTCAGGGAATTTAGCCTGAATCCTGCAGATCGCCAAAAGGCTTGTGTAAGATCAGATGGGACACCACATCCCATCAACATGGGGATACTTGCCAAGTGGATTTAAGAGCAATGACACACAAAGCTGAGTCAGACACGCCAGATGGGACTTGAACCCACAATCCCTGGCTTAAGAGGCCAAAGCCTTATCGATTACGCCACTGGGGCTGCACATATAAAACATAAATGGCAGCCTTTAAATACAGCATCCTGACCTCTCATTGTGTGTTTTTCTGAGTTTTATTCTCTCACTGCACTCTGGGGATCCAAGATGGTGTTGTTCTCAGACGATCATGTTGCAGAGCTTCGCACCACAGCACAAGGGGGAAGA
Source organism: Chiloscyllium punctatum (assembly GCF_047496795.1). Lineage (NCBI taxonomy): Eukaryota > Metazoa > Chordata > Chondrichthyes > Orectolobiformes > Hemiscylliidae > Chiloscyllium > Chiloscyllium punctatum. The sequence continues at coordinate 77,012,418 of NC_092756.1, read as the reverse complement.
ATTTCTATCCCACCCAATCCGGACCATCACGATATCCTGGGACTCTGAAAAGATAGTGGAGTCCCTGGACATTGTGAAAAATCAACTTACCTGCGTTTTCATCGTCCAGGGATGTTGAAGAAGGGAGGAGCAGTGTCCGGGGCCAGGCCCCCGGACCAGCCTGCAGGACCCTTGGGCTCGATTACCTACCAGGCCCTGGGGAAGGAGCTCGTGAAATCTCGCGAGATGTTGGGGAAGCAGATAGAGGTGAAGCTGGCCCCGATCTCTATCATGCTGCAGAAGCAAGAACAGCAGCTGGGAGACCTGGAAAAGAGGACGGATGAGGTTGAACACAGAGTCACAGTGGTGGAAGCTGATACCAGTTCCCCTAAGGATAGGATCCAAGCGTCGGAGGCTGAGGGGTGACCTTACAGAGGTTTATAAAATCATGAGGAGCATGAATAGGGTAAACTGCCAAGGTCTTTTCCCTGGGGTGGGGGACTCCAGAACTAGAGGGCTTAGGTTTAGGGTGAGAGGGAAAAGATATAAAGGAGACCAAAGGGGCAACTTTTTCAGGCAGAGGGTGGTGTGTGTGTGGAATGAGCTGCCAGAGGAAGTGGTGGAGGCTGGTACAATTACATTGTTTAAAAGGCATCTGGATGGGTATATGAATAGGAAGAGTTTGGAGGGAGATGGGCCGGGTGCTGGCAGGTGGGACTAGATTGGGTTGGGATATCTGTTCAGCATGGACGGGTTGGACCGAGGGTGTGTTTCTGTGCTGTACATCTCTATGACTCGATGACTGGAAGTGTCAGTCTGAGTAAATCCGTTGTCTAGCTCCTGGCAGTGTGACCCCATTGGATGATGTGAACCCAGATCATGACCCCTTTGGCAAAAGCTACAGAACATTCTGGAAGATCAGGGAAAAGAAGGATATGAACACACACCTGGATGCCAGTCCCTTAGAAAAGCCTTGACTGGGATCTGCAGCAGAGCTCTGACCATCTGCTCCAAACTTGTTCATAAAAGCCCTAGAGTGAGGGGGACAAGCCATTCAGCCCATCAAGTCCACACTCAGCCTCTGAAGAGCATCCCATCCAGGCCCAATCCCTATCCTCTCACCCTGCATTCCCCAAAACCAATCCACCGAACCTGCACATCTTTGGGCTGTGGGAGGAACACAATGCACTCCGAGTTCCCCATGGAGAGAATGTGCAAACTCGACACAAACAGACACCCAAGGGAAGAATCAAAGCCAGGTCCCTGACACGGTGAGTCACCATGCCAGCCCCAGGAGAATCTCAGCAGTTCTTTCCCCATTGTGACTCTGCTGCCTCTTTCAGGCAATTTCGACCCAATCCTGCAGATCCCCGACAACTTTGTGCAAGTTCATGTTGGACAGCACTTCCCATCAACTGAATGCAGACATGGGGATGTTTATAATGTAGATTAGAAGTAAAGCTCAAAGAGGGCAACCTATGAACGTTAGCCACTCAGGATAGGATTTGATCTCATAATCCCTAGCTTGGGAAGCCCAATATCTTATCCATTAGGCCACTGGGTCTACATGTCTGCTGTTAAACTGGCAGCCTTTAAATACTGCACCCTGATGACTCATATTGTGTTTTTCTCAGTTTTATACTCTCACTGATTCTTTTTTACAACTTCCATCTCATGCTAAAAAATTGGCTGCTTGATTAATCAATCTCGCTTCCCATTTATCCCCAAACGGACAGACAAGAAACCAACCAAACTCCAACATTGCACAACTCACATCTGAGGAAAATGGAGCAGACAGGAAAATAGCAAAGGGTTCAATGTTATTTTGTGCAGCTCTTTCAAGATATTTGCAGTTACTGGGGAAGACGTAGGTGGAGATGTTGCAAAAAGTTGCATTGAGGACAATTGCTTTCTTTGGTTAGACCACACTTGGAATACTGCGTCCAGTTCTGGTCGCCCTATTATAGGAAAGATGTGGATGCTTTGGAGAGGGTTCAGAGGAGGTTTAGCAGGATGCTGCCGGGACTGGAGGGCTTATCTTATGAAGAGAGGTTGACTGAGCTCATTGGAGAAAAGAAGGAGGAGAGGGAACCTAATTGTGGTATACAAGATAATGAGAGGCATGGATAGAGTCAATAGCCAGAGACTATGTCCCAGGGCAGAAATAGCTAACACCAGGGGTCATAATTTTACACTGGTTGGAGGAAAGTATAGAGGGGATGTCAGAGCCGGATTCTTTACACAGAGAGTTTTGAGAGCATGGAATGCGTTCCCAGCAGCAGTTCTGGAAGCAAGGTCATTGGGGACATTTAAGAAACTGCTGGACATGCATATGGTCACAGACATTTGAGGGTGCATACATGAGGATCAATGGTCGGCACAACATCGTGGGCTGAAGGGCCTGTTCGGTGCTGTACTGTTCTATGGTCTATGTAGTATGTTCTAAATCAACAGAATCTTAGCGGGCATTCAGCTCATTGTGGCTGCGCCGTCTCTTTCAGACAATTCTCCCCAAGATCTCACAAATCCTGGACTTGCCTTCTGCAAGTTTCTATTACACATCATTCGCCATAATCTCAACACAGGCACAGTGATTTTGAACAGAGTAGTTGAAAAATGCAGTCAATTTGGATCGTGATAAAGTTGGCATGGGACAAAAGTCGAGGAGAAAGTGAGGACTGCAGATGCTGGAGATCAGAGCTGAAAATGTGATGCTGGAAAAGTGCAGCAGGTCAGGCAGCATCCAAGGAACAGGAGAATCGAGGTTTCGGGCATCAGCCCTTCTTCAGGAATCATGGGACAAAGGTCAGCTACAAAGACCAAGCTTAAAACGTAAGCAGCCCAGAGGGAAATTAAACCCACAATCCCACACTTAGGAGGACAGTGGTTTACCCAATATGCTACTAGGGCACACATAGCCATTTGCCAGTGTAAAGTCTTGGCATCAAGCGAGTGTTACAGCCCAGCATGTTCCAACATCTCAGATGACATGTTGAGGGATACACTAAAGTTTCGGTCAGCTGCTGCCAAGATGTAACAGGGAAACAACACAGTCTCAGGTCTTTCTGACAAATTATCACATCGTTCTTTCAATTCACAGACCCTCTCGGTGTCTGACAATGAACAGAGATCGGTTCCTGCCCAAGTACAAAATGCCTTTTTGTTCACAACGATACAGAAGCTTTGAGAAATGTCAACATTCCAATGTTTTATTGGTTCTTATCTCTCTGCATAGACTGTACACAACTGATTTAGAATCAAGGAAAGCATACCAAACGCCTTCTTCACTATCCTATCGATCTGCGACTCTACTTTCAAGGAGCTATGAACCTGCACTCTAAGGTCTCTTTGTTCACCAACACTCCCTGGGACATTCCCATTAAGTGTATAAGCCCAGCTAAGATTTCCTTTCCCAAAATGCAGCACCTCACATTGATCTAAATTAAACTCCACCCATCACTCCTCAGCTCATTGGCCCTTCTAATCAAGATCCCGTTGTAATCTGAGGGAACCTTCTTTGCTGTCCACTACACTTCCAATTTTGGTGTCATCTGCAAACTTACTAATGATACCTCATAATGATACTAACATATATATAAATGACGGAAAGTAGTGGACCCAGCACTGATTCTTGTGGCACTCCATTGGTCACAGGGCTCCAGTCTGAAATACAACCCTCCACCACCATCCTCTGTCTCCTACCTTTGAGCCAGTTCTGTATCCAAATAGCTAGTTCTCCCTGTATTCCATGAGATCTACCCTTGCTGATCAGCCTCCCATGGGGAACCTTGTCGAACACCTTACTGAAGTCCATATAGATCACATCCACCGCTCTGCCCTCATCAATCCTCTTTGTGACTTTTTCAGAAAACTCAATCATGTTTTTGAGTCATGATTTCTCCAGCATTTTCTCTGTTTCAGATTTCCAGCATTCACAGCATTTAGCTTTTGTTGGAGAGCTTGCCATTTCACTTGGCAATGAAAAACATTTTGTGAGTTGTGAGTTCATGGAATGCCCTGCCAGTATCAGTGGTGGACTCTCCCTCTTTATGGTCATTCAATTGGGCATTGGATAAGCATATGGAGGTTATTGGGCTAGTGTAGGTTAGGTAGGCTTCGGTCGGCGCAACATCGAGGGCTGAAGGGCCTGTACTGCGCTGTATTTTTCTATGTTCAATGTTTTGTGATTTACACATGAAAGAACTGAAACCAACCTGGTCATTCTAAATGATGCGAGACTTCACACAAAATCCAGATTGTTTTCAATATATAATTTCAGTGACATCACACTGTAAACTTTTGACAGAAATTCTGTGTCTTACAATCTTATACTCCACAACCACCTGACGAAGCAGCAGCGCTCCGAAAGCTAGTACTTTGAGATAAACCTGTTGGACTACAACCTGTTGTTGTCTGATTTTTAACGATGATTATTAGAAACTTGCACAAGGTAATTCCAGGATTTGGGAGATATTGGGGTGAATTGTCTGAAAGAGACAGCACAGCCACAATGGGCTGAATGCCTGCTGTGATTCTGTTGATTTGTCCTCAATGCAGCTGTTTGCAACATCTCCACTTACTCCTTCCTCACGAACTGCAAATATCTTCAAGGTGCTGCACAAAATAACATTGAGCCCTTTGCTATTTTCTTGTCTGCTCCATATTCCTCAGACTTGAGTTGTGCAACATTGGAGTTTGGTTAATTTCTCATCTGTCCGTTTTGGGACAAATGGGAAGCGAGATTGATTTATCAAGCAGCCAACAATTTAGCATGAGATGGTAGGGATAAAAAACAATCAGTGAGAGGATTACACTCAGAAACACACAGTATGAGAGGTCGGTTGCAGTACATAAAGGCTGTGATTTTCAAGCTGGTGTGTGCCCCCAGTGGCCTAATGGATATGGCACTGGCCTTTTAAGCCAGGGATTGTGAGTTTGAGTCCTATCTGGGGTGTCAGTCACTTGTACTTTGTCAACTTGATTTCTAATCTACTTTGGGAAAATCTCCATGTCTGCATTCAGTTGATGGGAAGTGGTGCCTAACATCTTCTTGCACAAGTTTTGCAGGATTGAGGTGAATTGTCTGAATGAGAAAGCACAGTCACAATGGCTGAAAAACTGCTGAGATTCTCCTGGGGATGGCATGGTGGCTCAGTGGGTAGCACTGCTGCCTCATAGCGGCAGGGACCTGGCTTTGATTCCTCCCTTGGGTGTCTGTTTGTGTTGAGTTTGCACATTCTCTCCATGGGGTACTCCAGGTGCTTTGGTTTCCTCCCACAGCCCAAGATGTGCAGGTTCGGTGGATTGGCTTTGGGGAATGCAGGGTGGGATGATGAATGTTGGGCCTGGATGGGATGCTCTTCAGAGGGTCAGTGTGGATGTGATGGTCTGAATGGCCTGCACTGCTCACGCGAGGACTTTTATGAACAGTTTTGGAGCAGATGGTCAGAGCTCCACTGCAGGACCCAGTCAAGGCTTCGCTAAGGGTTTGGCATTCAGGTGTGTTTTCCTCTTCTCCTGTCCCTGATCTTCCAGAATCTTCTCTGGCTTTGGCCAGTACGGTCATGAGCTGGGTTCACATCATCCAATGGGGTCACACCAATACCCTTCACTGTTGTCATGCCAGGAGCTATAAAGTGGATTGACTCAGGCTGAAACTTCTCCAATATACAACCCTCAGTCTGGTTGGAACTGGTTCTCCTTGAATCTTTGTAACTCTTTGATCTTAGTTGCACTGTTCCCTGGAGCTGATAGCTGCTGTTTAATTTAGTTTGGCCAATTTTCTATCAGGTCAAATTTCTCCAGCTGAGGATCAATTGAGAATGCCTGATTTTGTTGCCATGGTCACGTGACCACGCAGGATTAAGATCAGCTGCACAGTGAAGGTTTCAACAAAATCAAAACCCAAATAAGATTTGAGCCCACAATCTCTGGTTTAGGAAGTTAGTGCCTTGTCCATGAGATCACTGGGGCTCCAACAGATAGACCTACCAGTCTATGGACAAAGCAGCTTCTGTTTTGGTTGTGTTGGTGTCAGTCTAAGCTATATTCTGTCAACATTACCAGCTGAACCCCAGATTACCTGCATGTTTGGTATTTATGATAAGGTCCAATATGTCAATGGAAATGATTGAAATCTGGGGGTTCAAGGTTGGAACTGATGGGGCTGTGGCTATGCATTTGGGCCCTTACCTTTCTTTGTCAAGGTATTGAATACAATTGCAAGGAGGCTATGATGGAGATGTGAGGTAGTTAGGCCATCATTGGAGTACACAGATTGGACAAACATTTGTGGGAAGGCAACTGCTGAAAATCACCAGCCCCTGAGTCAGAGTCGGGGTTCACCAACAGAGTTTATTGTCCAAGGAAATCCCGGAGCTCCGGGGAGAGAGCAGCACCAACAGCACAGTGGTCAGCTGTGATTCTTCTCTCAACCCGGAGCACATGGTCAAGATACTGTTATACATTTTGTGATATAATAGGTCAGTGATGAGGTTATTGTCTCTGTAACATGGCTTGTTTATTGTAAACATTGCAGAATCCTTGATCGTTTTGGTGCAGTTATTGTCAGTTCCAGTGTGGCCTTTGTTAATTTCAGTGCAGTTGTTGTCAGTTTCAGCGTCTGCGCGGAAGTCCGTTGCTGTAGTAATGGGCGCTAATCGCTCTTCCTGAGAAGGCCAATTACTGCAGCCCTGACTATTATCCCTCTGTATTGAGGCTGTATCTAACAGTTAGCATTTCTATCAAAGGTGTTGTCTGACCCAGACCTTTCGGCGGGCAGTGTATATTATTCATGTGTATTGTCTCTCCCATCCGCCTTAAAATAATCAACTCGGTTGTGAGTGCAATGTTCTGGCATTCTGGTGGCCCCAGGCAGTGTCTGTGTTTGCTCTGCTGTCTCTCTCCATATTGTGGTCTGGCGGCCATCTTGTGTGCCAAGTGGCCAACTTATGGCTCAGCGGCCATCTTGTGCATCCGTCTGCCTAGTGTCACCCTGCCCCGTGCCAACTCCCACTTCACTCCCCACACTTTGTTGTCAAGGAGGTGAGTGTATTACCCGAAACAATCCATGCTGGGCCATTGGAATCTCCTTCCTGTCCCGATATTGGGCTGGCTCTCTTCCACAAAGGGGGGTCTCGCAAGTTCGGGCAGATCTTCTCTCTCTCCAGATTTTCTTTATTTAAAAACTATACTTTATTCATAAAAAATCAAATAGAAATGCAGACAAAGGTTCTAAATCAGTTGTGGACAGTCTATGCAGAGAGAAAAGAACCAACAAAACACTGGAATTTTGACATTTCTCAAAGTTCTGTGTCACGAAAAATGAAGGTATTTTGTACTTGGGCAGGAAATGATCTCTGTTCATTGTCAGGCACCAAGAGGGTCTGAGAACTGAAAGGACGATGTGATAATTTGTGAAAGACCTGAGACTGTGTTGTTTCCCTGTTACACGTTGGCAGCAGCTGCCCGAAACTTTAGTGTATGCCTCAGTGTGTCGTGACAGATCTTGGAATATGCTCGGCTGTAGCACTCATTTAAGATCAACTATTCCCAGGAGAGTATTGTCATTGAGTTTTTGTGGCGTAATGGGTAAGACTGAAGCTTCTGATGTAGTGGATTGGAGGTTCAAATCCCTTTTGGGGTGTTGATTTTTTAAGCCTGGTCTTTGTAGTGGCTGATTTTCGTCCCATATCAACTCCATCTCAATCCAAATTGACTGGATTTTTCAACTACTCCGTTAAAAATCACTTGCCTGCTTCGAGATTATTGCAAATGCTCTTCAGTAGAAACTTGCACAAGGTAATTCCAGGGTTTGGGAGATCTTGGGGTGAATTGTCTGAAAGAGACAGCACAGCCACAATGGGCTGAATGCCCGCCAAGATTCTGTTGAATTGTCCTCAATGCAGCTTTTTGCAAAATCTCCAATTCCTCCTTCCCAAATAACTGGAAATATCTTGAATGTGCTGCACAAAATAACATTCAGCCCTTTGCTATTTTCCTGTCTGCTCCATTTTCCTCTGACTTGAGTTGTGCAAAGTTGGATTTTGGTGGATTTCTTGTCTGTCCGTTTGGGGAGAAATGGGAGGTAAGATCAATTTTATCAAGCAGCCAATGATTTCGTGTGAGATGGAAGGGGGAACAACCAATCAGTGTGAGTATAAAACTCAGAGAAGAACACAATACGAGAGGTTCAGGGTGCAGTATTTCCAGGCTGCCATTTCAGTTTTGTAGATGTGGTCCCAGTGGTCTAATGGATAAGGCACTGGCCTTCTCAGCCTGGGATTGTGGGTTCATGTCCCATCGGGGATGGATAGCTTTTAAGCTTTGTCTTCACGACTGATCTTCTTTGTCTGATGTCAAGTCGATTTCTCATCTCCACTGGAAACGTCCCCAGGTCTGTGTTGGGTTTGGTGGGATGTTGTGTCAGAAAAATACAGAACTTTGTGGGGTCTGCAGGATATGGGGTTAAATCACCCCTCTCTCTATGTCGGACTTGGAGGCATCAGTCAAATGTCGTCTTTTTTTAAATAAAATCTCTAACTTAAAATAAACGAAAGAGGTCCCTGTTCGGTAGCTTGTGTTTCCGTGATAACTGATCGAAGGACATCATTGTGTCTCCCTCAAACAAATGACCCGCACAAGACATACCCCTAACTGCCCAATGTTTGGATCCTGAATCTATCATCCCCGGTTGAAAACCCGGCATACCCGGTGTAAGAGAAGATGACTTGCCAATATTGCCTTCCCTCTGCCGAATTGACCTCCGTGCTTTAACAGTATCAATAACTATTGGGTTATGGCAATATTCCCTAACTGTCCTCATTTTGTCCAAACACAGCAAGCGAGTAAGGGGTCACCTTAGTCTGGGAGGTTTCAATATCGAACCATATTGAAAGAGGGTCCCCACAAGCCCAATCACTCATGTGGGATAAAAGTGAGCTTAGTTGGTAGCTTTTAATGTCTGGGTGATCCACTCCCCCCAGTCTGTGAGACAATCGCAGTTTAGCTCATTTAATGAGGGGCCACTGACGATGTCAAATAAAGGGGCTGAACCAGCCGTTCAGTCTCCTGAATGTTTGCTTATCGAAAATCAGGGGGAGCATCCATATAGGGTATAGTAAACGAGGGAGAATATTGATCTTAATAAACACGATCCGACCCAACCACGAGACCAGAAGCACCTCCATCTTTGAAGGTCTTGTTTGATTTTGTCAAATAATTGAACAAAATTGGCTTTGAACAGCCGATTCAGAACTGGAGTAATGAACACACTCAAATACACAAAACCCCTCTGTGACCATTTAAAAGGGAATCGATATTCACCCTCAAGACTGAACACTTTCATAAGACCACCCATAGGCATAGCCTCTGATTTTGCAAGATTAATCTTGTCCCCCAAAAAGGTGCCAAACACACAGATGCATGCTAACAGGTGAGGGACTGAAACTGCTGGATTTGACAAAAGAATGAGGACATCGTCCACATACAATAAACTCTGATGTAAATTTGACCCCACGTCTGGAGCTGATATATTGGGATCCCTATGAATGCTCTCCACCAATGATTCAATCCTCACTGTAAAAAGCAGTGGGGAAAGGGAACAGACCTGTCGGCTGACCCAAAAAATGTTAAAATTGCTTGATCACACCCTGTTGGTGATGATTGCAGTGAGAGGGTCATTGTGGGGAACCTTTACCCATCTTATAAAAACTTTGCCCAAAACAAACCGCTCCAGAGTATAGAAAAGGTACGGCCTCTCAACTCGGTCAAGGGCCTTCTCTGTATCTAGAGAAATCACCAATCCCTATATTGACTGTTGTTGACACACTTGAATTACATTAAGCAGCCTCCTAACATTATTGGAGGATCTGTGGCCCTTTATGAAGCCCGTCTGGTCCTCTTTAACAATAGAAGGTAACACAGTCTCCAGCCCGAACACAAGAGTATTAGAGAGGATTGTAAAGTTCACATTTTAGAGTGAAATGGGCCTGTACAAACCACAGTCCCCCGGATCTTCCCTTTTTTACGAATAAGCGAAATATTGGCCTCTCTCAGAGATGGCGGGAGACAATCATGGCTGTATGAGTCATTAAACATGTTGAACATTGGGCCTGACAATATGTTTATAAATTCCTTCTAGAATTCACTGGGAAGTCCATCAGGACCGGGTGCCTTTCCACTCTGAAGCTGCTTCACAGCCTCCTGCACCTCTTGCTCTGATAAGGGGACATTGAGAAAAGACTCTTGTTCGGGGGTCACACCCGGGAGCTCCAGATCCTTGAATAAAGCCTCCATTTTGGCCCGACCCTCCTCACAAACCTCAGATTGATATAACTTAGAGTAAAATCTCTGGAATGACACATTAATCTTTTTGGAGTCTCACGTTCGGTTCCCAGACCCTTCCCTAATCACTGTAATGGCTTGAGGGGCTCTCCTTTTCCTAGTGAGATATGCTAAGTATTTGCCAGACCTGTCACCATGATCATATAACCTTTGCTTTGCAAAAGTAAGCTCGTTCTTTGCTGTCTGCGTGAGCACGGAATTCAATGCAGACCGCAGCGCCGTAATCCTCTGTAACTTGACCAACGAGGGCCTGTCAAAGTAGGCCTTCTCAGCTGCCTGCAACTGTGTTTCGAGGGGACATTGCTGCTCACCCTTCTTCTGCCTCCTACTGGCAGAGTAGGAAATAACTGACCCACTGCCATTGGCTTTGGCAATTTCCGAAAGGAAGGATGGGCTACTGACCGAGCGTGATTTAATGTCTAGGAACGCCCAAAATTCCCGAGACAAATGCTCCACAAACGTATTATCCTGGAGGATAAAGGGATCCATTTGCCAATGCCTTGGACCCACTGTAACATCCTTAATCTTAACCAACAGGTACACTGGAGTGTGATCAGAGATGGTAATATTACCGATCGTAGAAGGGGCCACCAAGTCCAGGGTTGTCACGGGGATTGGAAAAATATCAATCCTGGTGTGACATCTGTGTGGATTGGAAAAAAATGTAAAATCCCTGCCTGTAGGGTGGAGACACCTCCAGATGTCCACCAACCCTCACTCCACACACAGATCCATTAATTGTTTAGTTTGTACAGAGGGTATCGTGGTGGGGGGGGGGGGGGGGGGAGCTTTGGGCAACCTCTGTACTGTGGGGTCCATGAGACAGTTAAAATCTCCCCCTATAATGATATGCCAGAACTCTAGATTTATCAATTTAGAAAACGTATCTCGCAAAAAGTTGAGGTGCTGAGCTGGAGGGCAATAAACATTTAAACACCATATTCTTCCCCATTTATCAAGGCTATAAGAATTAGAAACCTCCTCTGTGTGTGTCTTTAACACACTCTTGTAACTTAAATGGGAGATTCCTCCTCACCAATACAGCCACTCCCCTACTTCTGGTATTAAATGATGTGAAGTGAGCCCGATCAAAGCCATTCTGCTGTAGTTTCAAATGCTCCCTGTCATCCAAGTGCGTCTCCTGTAACAAAGCAATATCCACTTTCTCCTTTCTAAGACTCAAAAGTACCTTCTTCCTCTTAATTGGTGAGTGACTTCCCTTGATATTCCAGGTTCACCATTTAATCAAGTCATTAGCCATAACCTTCTGCAGTAACATTTAAATTCCAGAGAGGAGGAACTCGAACCACAAATCACTGAGACTTAGTGTCATATGATCCATCAAATGTAAAAACTACATAAACTGAAACCACTACATTTAACAAACCTACAAAACTATCAAAGATTAAAAGCAATACAAACCACCATATAAAGTGCCAATGGCGCTGAATACGGAAACTCACCTCCTGCCCAAAGGGGGCAACTACCCATCCTAAACTGCCCGTAACTGGGCATCTCGCCATCCCAACCATTTTCCCTCCTTCTAGCTAGAGCCGTACCACAAACACAAGCAGAATAGAAAGTAAATGTCCCAAGAATAGCAATATGAATAAAGAAAAAAACATTAAAGATCAATGGGGTAAATACCCCACCCATCCTCTGGTATAACTTCACTTAGAAATTGAAAGTACACATCTCAACCGCCAGCAAACCCAGTTTAAACCGGATTATTACCAATCGGGATAACAAGGAAAACAAAAGCTCCAACTGGACTTCCTCGGTTTTTTTAAAAAACAACAAAGACATAACCAAACAACACTATTTGTAGATACTAAATTGGTCAGATTCGGTTAATTTGTCCACAAAGTCTCTTGCCTTCTCCGATGTATCAAAGAGATGTACGGATCCATGTAAGGTTATCGGAGCACCGCCGGATACCTCAGAGAGTACTGGATCCCAAACTCCCTCAGTCTTCTCTTGGCAGAAACATTATCCGTCAGGGGGTGGGAATTAAACATCCAGGGCTGACAAAGGAAGTCAGGAAATGTATCATAGGGAAAGAGAGAGGCTACAAAGTGGCCAAGAGCACTGGGAAATCAGAACATTGCGAAGAATTCTTTGAAGAGGTAATAAGTAGGTTAGATCAGGGAAACCCAGTGGATGTTATCTACCTAGATTTCCAAAAGGCCTTTGATAAGGTACCTCATGGGAAACTGCTGAGTAAGGTGAGGGTCCATGGTGTTCGAGGTGAGCTACTGGCAT
>NC_092756.1:76969833-76994833 GCF_047496795.1 Chiloscyllium punctatum | reverse complement strand
TGTGAGCTGCCTGTATTGCTCACAAGACAAACCTTTTCACTGTGTCTATCATTCCTTGCAAACCAAATATTTTCAATGAATCGTCCACCTTTAGGGTCACTGTTATCTTGGTCCAAATCATTAAATGTAAATATAAATTATTGAGTGTGGAATAACTTTATTTCACCCGCATGTTTTCCTGCTAAATGCCAACAGGACAGCATAGAAGTGGGACCTTGGCCTCAACTGGGACCTTGGCTTCATGTCACACTACAGCTGACCCCACACACACACACACACACACACTCATCCTGTCACACAATACACATACACACTCCCACACTCACACCCACACACACACCTTCTCACAGATGCATACCCCATTACACTCAAACACATACACATACACATACTCTCACAGACACTCACACCATTGCCCGCTCCCACGCACACCCAAATGCACACACTCACTCGGTCAGCCCTGCACACACACACATATGCGTTTGTGGGATAAATTTGGACGTTCAGAATTATCTTTTGTTTTGCTCAAAAACTGCATAAAACCATGTAAGATTCTGTAAATGCCACTTTAGAAATAGAATCAGTCTGACCGAACATAGGGACACACACAGATTTTAACCTCACATCTTCAATGCATTATCTGAGCTGAGATGGCACCGATTGTTAAAACTCTCTTGAGAATGTAACTTTAACAAAGGTCTGGGATGTACATAACAAGGAACTGAAACTAACATGATCATTCTAAAAGATGCAAGACTTCAGCTCAATTTGTTTAATATTACATGCCATGACACTGCAATTCTGTTGCTAAAACTTCAGTGTTTTACGATCCTGCTCCACAACCACCTGATGAAGAAGCAGCTCTTCGAAAGCTAGTGTTTCCCAATAAACCTGTTGGACTATAACCTGGTGCTGTGTGATTTGTAACGTTGTCCGCCCCAGTCTAACACCGGCTCCTCCAAATCATAACCTTTATGTCAATGACTGGTGCGTTTTGGATATTAATGTAAAACATAAGAACAGAAACCATCCAAAGTTGGGGCTTGATGTTTTCAAGTCATTACACTATGACTTTTCCCCTGGCGGTTTATTCCATTGTGGGATTGTTTTTATTCAGTTCTAGGGCGTGAACATTGCTGGCTCGATCAACATTTATTGAATCTCCCTAGTTTCCCCTGAAAGGTGATGGGGAGCTATCTTTTTGAACCACTGCAATCCATGTGCTGCCTGTATCTCCTTTCGAACTGATTGAAGATTTAACAGGAGGGAGTCGGCCATTTTGGATTTGTTCAATACATTCGCATCACTTGTATGACCCTTTGATATTTTACTTATACATTCTGTGTCTGATGCCTCCTCTCTCATTACACCTGATGAAGGAGCAATGCTCAAAAATTTGGGGTTTCAAATACACCCATTGGACTAAAACCTGGTGTGGTGTGATTTTTGACCATTTGTTGAGGTAAACCTACAATGAATCAATGGAGGGTGTTCCAGGATTGTGACAGAGCTACAGGGAAGGAATGCGATATGTTTCTGACTAGGCCAGTGTTTATTGCCCAGAGGGTGAGTCAACCACATTGCTGTGGGTCTGAAGTCTCACCAGGTTTTCTTCCTGAACGGAGAATATGGAACCAGTTAGCTTCCTAACAAACCTCAATAGCAATATATGGTTACCATCAGACAAAGCTCCTCCTGAGCTGAGATTTCACCACCTTGTATGGTGGGATTACAGTCCATCTCCCCCACACCATGAACTTGGTGTTCTGGATTCCTACTCCAGGTCTAGCACTGCACCACCATCTCCCCTTATTAACTGGAATTGAGATCAAACAGACACAGGGTGCTGATCAGAGTTCATGTTTGAAAACATAACAGCCCAAATGGGATATGAACTCACAACCCCTGGCTTTGAACATGGACATCCTCTTCATGATGCATCTGAGGTGAGATACCATGTTAGCCACCCATGGCAATTGATAGCTCTGTCTTTGTTTGTGCTCCGAAGATCTTAAAAATTCGGCAATTCAGCTCCTCGAGCCTGCTTTGTCATTCCACACGATCATGGCTGATCTCATCTCGGCCTCAACTCCACTTTCCTGCCTGCTCTCCATAACACTTCAACCCAACTACAGCCTGCATGTAGGGATCCCTTTTCATGGCACAAGGCACTTCACAGGAACCACATTCAGGAAACCATTACACATGGACCGAAACCTTGGCCAAAGAGAGGAACACCTTGAGATCCTGAGACCCCAAGGTAGAGGGGTGGAGATCTTTACAGAGTGACTTCCAGAGGGTACCATCCAGGCACAGACAGTGATGTCCAAGCAATGAATAACAGGAAGCCAATCTGGCCTTTAATTTCCTGCATTATTCTTTTTGCCATTCTTAAGGAAAGAAACAACATTGGGTATTCTCCAGTCCTCTGGGAATTCTCCTGTGACGATAAAGGATACAAATATTTTGTACAAATCCATAGCAATTTCCACACCTGCCTCTCTCAGGATTCTATGATAGATTCCATCAGGTCTTGGGGACTTGTCTACCTTAATGCTTTTCAAAACACCCAACACCTCCTTTTTAATATTGACATGCTCTAGAATATCAATATACAAGACTCACCATCCACCATGTCATAGAGTCATAGAGATGTACAGGATGGAAACAGACCCTTCGGTCCATCCCGTCCATGCCGCCCACATATCCTAATCTAATCTCGTCCCATTCGCCCACACTGGGCCCATATCCCTCTCGACCCTTCCTATCCATATCAGTGAGCAGTGTAGGTTTCTTCCCTCCCGCCCTCCTGACCATGTACTCACTTTCTTTGTCTGATTTTCTTCCTTTTAAAAGTGCCGATGTTTTGATGTTTCTTTTCTCCAAAGTTGCATAATAAAACAGTAATTGCTGCTCCTGGAATTTGAGGAAATCACCCCCAAACCTAAAATGGCTCAAAAAAGGGGCAGCTCTTACAGTCACAACTTTTTCCTGTCCTCCATCTTGGACTACCCAGAATCCTTTGGAAATCCCAATGCAGTTTATTCATTAAGAACCTCACCCACTTCCTCCGGCTCCATGTGTAAATTCCCTCCTTTGCTCTGAGAAGACATACTCTTTCCCTGGTGACCTGTTGCTTGTTATCCCTCTGTAAAATGCCTTGGAGGTTCCTTAATCCTGTTTTCCATCAACATTGCATGGTCCCTTCCAATTCTCTATTTCCTAGTTTGAGTTCATTCCTGTTATCTCCAGGGCTCTGTCTGTCTTCAGTTTCTTGAACCTTACTTATACCTTCTTCCTCTTTCTGCCTCAGACTTAACAACATAACACGTCTGAACAGGTCAACGAAATATATCGACAGGAACCATCGACAGCATCAACCTGCATTTATTGAGTTATCTTTCAAAAACCAATTCAGTGCAATTGAAATACTGTGTGGTATCACTCACTGTAATAAACACTCTCCTTGAATATGGTGAAGAGAAAGTAATGGCAAATTATAAAATTACCAAAATAATGCATGACAATGGTTCGTAAATATATGTTTATAAATTACTCTACAGATACTTATAGAAATTAAATAAGGAGGAACAAATATCATTGACAATTAACCATACACTTCGCAATATTTCACTTTCACTGTAGAATTGTAGTTTTAAGATCAAAGTTTTTCTGAAGTTGATCAGATCTCACCCCATCTAATACTTATCCTTTATACCATTCTCCCCAAACTTGAGGTGAGAATTCATATGTTTCAGAGGATTGCCTTATTTGATGAGCTGTTCCTTGATATATAAAAAGTACAATCCCACAGACTTTGTCATGATTGCACCTTGTCTAAAGTCTGAATCAAATCATTCAATAGCAGACAATTCCCAAGAGGTTAATGAGCAAAAGTCCCATTCAATGTTTTCAAGTCTCCATTCTCCTTTCGTAAAAAAATTATACACAAGATAAATACCACAAGTTCTGGAAATCTGCAACAAAATCAGGAAATATTGAAATGCAGGTCAGGTAGCATCTGTGGAGAGAAACACAATTATCAATTTGCAATATTCGTTTTGTTTTTTTCAGCAGATGCTTCCAAACCTGAGAGTTTCAACACTTACTGTTTATATTCTTAATGTAGATCATGCCCTTGGAGTGATTAATGTGAATGGAATGTTAAATATATCACTGAGATGTGCTGGTGAAGGGCATTGTTTCGTAAATACATGGAGCACTTACAAAGAGAGGCTGGTGTGAGAATTGTTCCCCACGTTATTACAGTTCCAGACAGATACCCCAAATTGTTAAGCTCCGAGGTGAGCAGGGATGAAATGGTTTCCTTTCTTCATTTACCTGGATCCTTGGTTGGTCACTAACAGGGTAATTTAAAAAGGGACCCTTTCTTGTGGATGTCTTCCTCCCAAACCAATTGAATTGGTGTTTAAAAGTAGCCAATTAAACCTGGATATGTTGAATGAAAAAAAGAGTGAATCTATTCATATCAGAATGCAAAACGATTATTGTAACTCACATACAAACAGATTAGGAAGAGAAGGAGTTGCAGGTGGATAGCACAGTGAAGAAGGCATTTGATCCACTTGCCTTTATGAGTCAGTGTATTGAGTATAGGAATTGGGATGTTGGGTTGTGGCTGTACAGGATATTGGTTAGGCCAACTTTTGGAATACTGCGTTCAATTCTAGTTTCCCTGCTATGGAAAGATGTTGTAAAACTTACAAGCATTCAGAAAAGATTTACAAGGGTGTTGCAATGGTTACAGGGTTTGTGCTATCGGGGGAGGATGAATAGACTGAGGCTATTTTCACTGGAGTGTTGGAGGCGGAAGGGTGGCCTTATATAGGTTTATAAAATCATGAGGGACATGGATAGGGTGAATAGCTTCAGTCTTTTCCCCAGGGTGGGGGAGTACAAAAACAGAGGGGAAAAGGTTTACGGTGAGAGGAATAATAATTTAAAAGGAACCTAAGGGGCAACCTTTTCATGCAGAGGGTGGTGCTTATATGGAACATGCTGCAAGAGGAAGTGGTGGAGGCTGGTACAATAACAACATTTAGAAGTTAAAAGTCACACAACACCAGGTTATAATCCCACAGGTTTATTTGGAAGCACTAGCTTTCAGAGCGCTGCTCCTTCATCAGGTGAAGACAACCACCCAGTGAAGGAGCATCGCTTCGAAAGCTAGTGCTTCCAAATAAACCCACTGGACTATAACCTGGTGTTGTGTGATTTTTAACTTTGTCCACCCCAGTCTAACACCGGCTCCTCCAAAACGTTTAAAAGGCATCTGGATGGGGGTATATGAACAGGGTGGGTTTAGAGGGATATGGGCCAAATGCTGGCAAGTTGGACTAGATTAATTCAGGATATCAGGTCGGCATAGACGAGTTGGACCAAAGAGTCTGTTTCTGTGCTGTATAACTCTAAGACTCTGTAACATTTAAAAGGCAGCTGGATGGGGACATGAATAAGAAGGCTTCAGAGGGATATGGACCAAATGCTGGTTTGTGGGACTAGATAACTTTCGGATATCTGGTTGGCATGGACGAGTTGGAGCGAAGGATCTGTACAACTCTGTGACTCTGTAAGTGTAAGCTTTCTTGGGAGATTTTGACTTTTGTTACAGAGCCTTTTTAAATGATTGGGACATTTTAATTTGTGCATATTTGGTTTAATTGGTTTCTTTTAATTTGTTTTCAGAGTCGTGTAAGGAGACTTCTGAAAAGTAGGCTGTCAGTCGGTTAGAAGACGGAATAGGTTATGCTGCATTCTGCAATTACAGCGATGATGATGTGCCAAGTGTAATACTTCAACTGGCTTGGCAATGATTTATTGGTTAATACTCTTAGCCATTGAAGTTATAACATCTTCAGTTGAGAGTGAAAGCATTTTTCTTGGGAGGATATTTAATTGCTCTAAAGATACCACGTATCTGAAAGTTCCCTGCAGTTAATAGATCAATGGGACAGGAATTACCTATTATATCACAAAGTAAGTCTGTTTCTCTCTGCTGAACTTCTACTCAGGTAAAGATTGACTCTGCCTGTTGTGTGACATGGCTTTTAATTTCCACTGATCGACCAGATGAACATTAGTAACATAATGTAATTAAACTCAACTTTCCTTCAGTATTCTTGTTGGTGATGCAGACAAAGGGGGTCATAATTGGTTTGCGGTTCAAATTGATTTTATTAACAAAATATTAAAACAGATTGTCAGCATTTCCCAAATTCCCACAATCTTTACTCTCTCTCCAGCTCTATCCATCTGAGAAAGGATATTAACTGGAACAATCCATGTTGGGCCATTGGAATCATTTCAACTCCCCCTCCCACTCTGCCGAGGACATGGAGGTCCTGGGCCTCCTTCACCGCCGCTCCCTCACCACCAGACGCCTGGAGGAAGAACGCCTCATCTTCCGCCTCGGAACACTTCAACCCCAGGGCATCAATGTGGACTTCAACAGTTTCCTCATTTCCCCTTCCCACACCTCACCCTAGTTCCAAACTTCCAGCTCAGCACTGTCCCCATGACTTGTCCAGACTTGTCCTACCTGCCGATCTCCTTTTCCACCTATCCACTCCACCCTCTCCTCCCTGACCCATCACCTTCATCCCCTCCCCCACACACCCATTGTACTCTATGCTACTTTCTCCCCACCCCCACCCTCCTCTAGCTTATCTCTCTACGCTTCAGGCTCACTGCCTTTATTCCTGATGGAGGGCTTTTGCCGAAATGCCGATTTCGAAGCTCCTTGGATGCTGCCTGAACTGCTGTGCTCTTCCAGCACCACTAATCCTGAATTTTTCATCGACAGTACTCTGTTAAAAATCACTGAGCCTACGTTGAGATTATGGCAAATGATGTGACATAGAAACTTGCACAAGGTAATTCCGGGATTTGGGAGATCTTGGGGTGAATTGTCTGAAAGAGATAGCACAGCCACAATGGGCTGAATTCCTGCTAAGATTCTGTTGATTTGTCCTCAATGCAGCTTTTTGCAACATCTCCACTTTCCCCTTCCCCACTAACTGCAAATATCTTGAAAGTGCTGCACACAATAACATTGAGCCCTTTTCCTTCTGCTCCATTTGCCTCAAACTGTGGGTCTGCAAAGTTGGAGTTGAGTTGATTTCTCGACTGGGAGAAAGTGAGCACTGCAGATGTAAGAGATCAGAGTCAAACTGTGTGGTGCTGGAAAAGTACAGCTGGTCAGGTGGCATCCGAGGAGCAGGGGAGTCAATGTTTCGAGTATAAGCTCTTCAGGCCTATGCTCGAAATGTCGACTCTCCTGCTCCTCGGACGCTGTCTGACCGGCTGGGATTTCTCAAATGTCCATTTGGGGCCAAATGGGAGGCAAGATCAATTTATCAAGCAGCCGACAATTTAGCATGAAATGGAAGGGGTAAAAAACAATCAGTAAGAGTAGAAAACTCAGAAAAAAACAATATGACAGGGCAGGGTTTTTATTTAAAGGTTGCCCCAGTGGTCTACTGGATAAGACACTGGCTTCCTAACCCAGGGATTTTGGGTTTAAGTCCCATCTGGGGTGTCTTGATTATTTATGGCTTGTTCACTGTCAATGTTATTTCTAATTGACTTTGGAGAAATCCCCCTTGTCTGCTTTCAGCTGATGGGAAGTGGTGCCCAATATGTTCTTGCTCAAGATTTTTGGGGATCTGCAGGATCGGGGGTGAATCGTCTGAAAGAGACAACACAGTCACAATGGCTGAAAACCTGATGAGATTCTCCTGGGGATGGCATGGTGTCTCAGTGGGTAGCACTGCTGCCTCACAGCGTCAGGGACCTGGCTTTGATTCCTCCCTTGGGTGACTGTTTGTGAAGAGTTTCCAAGTTGGCTCCGTGGTTAGCACTGCTGTCTCATAGCACCAGGGACCGAGGTTCAATTTCAGCCTCTGGTGACAGTTTGTGTGGATTTTGCACTTTCTCCCTGTGTCTGTGTGGGTTTCCTCCAGGTGCTCCAGTTTCCTCCCACAAGTAAATTAGCCATGCAAAATTGCCCAGACTGTTCAGGGATGTGAAGGTTGGGTACATTTGGCAGGAGGACATGTCGGGGAGTGAGTCTGGGTGGACTTGTTGGGCCAAATGGCCTGTTTCCACACTGTATGGATTGTAAGAGAAAGACATTTGGACAGGTACATGACAGGAAATGCTTGTGTGGATGTGGACCAAGTGGAGGCAGGTACAATTAGTTTTAAAGTTAACGGCTCCATGACACTGCCCCTTCACTTTGGGAGAGGAGTACGCCAAGGCTGCCCCCTGTCCGGTGCTCAGACCCCACGTAGTGCCCCAGTTGGAGGATGCTCAGGTGTGCGGTGGGATCCCGTCTGCACTCACTCCTGCCCGGACGGAATTTCACATTGGCCCCAGGGTCCTGTACTTCCTGCGGGAGCCTGTGCCCCACATCCTGAGCTGTCTCCGGAGTTTTAGTTTTGTCCCTTTCAGGGGTGTATCACAGAGGGCCCTGTACAGACTGCTGCTGCACACCCTCATCCACCTCCCGGACACACCCTGGCTTGCCCATTTACCACCGGGCGGTGGGGACCATCCCCAGTGAAGGGCTCTCTACATGGGAGTCCTCCCCCTTTCTCACGGGGATCTGGGGTGGAGGGTATTGCACGCGGCAGTCCGCAGATTGCGGTGGTTCACGGACTCCCAGCCCAACTGCTTGTTCTGTGGTGCTGTGGAGTCCATGGAACAGGGCGCTTGCACTCCCTTTTTAGCTTTCTGGGAAACCTTCTCCTCCGTTTCTGGTTGGACTTCAGCCCCACACTCCCCATCATTGGGCACCCAGTGCCGAGGGGGGAGGGTTGGTCAGAGGATCTCCTCGTGGGTCTGCTCCTGGGCCTGGCCAAACTGGTTGTTAGGGCCGATTGCCTGACCCTCTTCCGCGGTTACGTTCGAGCCTGGGTGTCCCTGGAGAAGGAGCACGCAGTGTCTACCAACATCCTTGAGCTGTTCAGAGAGTGCCCTCCCCCTCACTGTTTGGTCACACAGCATTGCCCTTTGATGCTTGTCACTGGCCACTCGGGTTTTTCCTTTCTTCCTGGTGGTGGGAATTGAATAAAGATTTGTCCATCTGTTGTCTTTCACTGTGTCTCACACCTGCACACACACAACATGGGTGCTGGGGAAAACATAAGCACTACCGCAGTTAGGCAGCAGTGCGGGGGTAAAGAGAAAAACATATATAACCAGGAGATTTCGAATCCCCTCAGTCCAGGGCACTGACTCTGTGCTGGCTGAGCCACAGTCAGTGTGTTCTTGCAAAACAAATCTTAAAAGCTGCCATTTTAACATCACACAGGTGACCTCAGTGGCCTAATGGATAAGGCACTGCCCTTCTAAACCAGGGATTGTGGGTTCAAGTCCCATCTGGGGTGTCTGACTTTTAACCCTTGTCTTCATGGCTGATCTTTGTCTGAGGTCAAGTCGATTTTTCATCTCATCTGGATAAGTCCCCAGCTCTGTATTGGGTTGGTGGTACCTTGTGTCAGAAAAATACAGAATGTTGAGGATATGCAGGATAGTGGGGTAAACCGTCAGAAAGAGACAGCACAGTCACAATGGCTGAAAACCTGCTGAGATTCTCCTGAGGATGTCATGGCAGCTCAGTGGGTAGCACTGCTGCCTCACAGTGTCAGGGACCTGGCTTTGATTCCTCCCTTGGGTGTCTGTTTGTGTCGAGTTTGCACATTCTCTCCAAGGGGTACTCCGGGTGCTTTGGTTTCCTCCCACAGCCCAAAGATGTGCAGGTTCGGTGGATTGGTTTTGGGGAATGCAGGGGGAGAGGATAGGGGTTTGGCCTGGATGGGATGCTCTTCAGAGGGTCAGTGTGGATGTGATGGTCTGAATGGCCTCCTCCCACCCCACTCTAGGGCTTCTCTGAACAAGTTTGGAGCAGATGGTCAGAGTTCCACTGCAAGGCCCAGTCAAGGCTTCACGAAGGGACTGGCATCCAGGTGTGTGTTCCTCCCCTACATTTCTCTTATCTTCCAGAATCTTCTGTGGCTTTGGCCAGTAGAATAATCAGCAGGGTTCACAACATCCAATGGGGTCACACCAATACCCTTCACTGTTGTCATGCCAGGAGCTTTCAAGTGGATTGTCTCAGGCTGACAGTTCTCCAATATACAACCCTCAGTCTGGTTGGAACTGGTTCTTCTTGAATCTTTGTAGCTCTTTGATCTTAGTTGCTCTGTTCTCTGGAGCCGATAGCTGCTGTTTAATTTAGTTTGGCCAATTTTCTATCAGGTCAAATTTCTCCTGCTGAGGATCAATTGAGAAGGCCTGATTTTGTTGCCATGGTCACGTGACCACACAGGATTGAGATCAGCTGCACAGTGAAGGTTTCAACAAAATCAAAACCCCAAATAAGACTTGAGCCCACAATCTCTGGTTTAGGAAGTTAGTGCCTTACCCATGAGATCACTGGGGTTCCAAGAGATAGAGCTACCAATCTATGGACAAAGCAGCTTCTGTTTTGGTTGTGTTGGTGTCAGTCTAAGCTATATTCTGTCAACATTACCAGCTGAACCCCAGATTACCTGCATGTTTGGTATTTATGATAAGGTCCAATATGTCAATGGAAATGATTGAAATCTGGGTGTTCAAGGTTGGAACTGATGGGGCTGTGGCTATGCATTTGGGCCCTTATCTTTCTTAGTCAAGGTATTGAATACAATTGCAAGGAGGCTATGATGGAGATGTGAGGTAGTTAGGCCATCGTTGGAGTACTTGGAGTGCCACATCCACAGATTGGACAAACATTTGTGGGAAGGCAACTGCTGAGGCTGACTCACAGAGTTTACAGAGGGAGATGGATGGGTTAAGGGAGTAGACAAAAACTCAGCAAATGAAAGACAATGTGGGAATGTGTGAGGTCATACACTTTCGTCGGAAGAATAAAGCAGCTGGATATTATTTCATTGGAGAAAGACAGCAGAAAGTTCCAGCACAGAGAGATATGAAATGTGTTTTTGCGGTCTCGCTGTTGATCCTTTGCTGGGACCAACCTTCACGGTAATATCGGTGAGATGTTCTTGGTTTCTCTTTAGTTCTTGAGTCTGGTTAAGCCGATTGTGATTTGCAGGCCGTGGTGAGACTGCGGTCAAGATCATCGTCAGTTTCTTGGATGAAGTCTTCACGACTGGTAACGCTGACAGTCACCACTGGAGAGTGTCTCTGCCATTATCTGCAGTTGGCCCTGCACATCAACGGTTTCATCAGCAAACCTCAAGAGACAACATCCAAAACCTTTGTGCTCTTGAAGGCAAATCCCTTCTCATTAAGACAAGAAACAAAATATCTTTAATGTGATGATGTTGATTTGAACATTCGGGAAGATCAGGGAAAAGGAGCATAGGGACACACACCTGGATGGCAGTCCCTTCACGAATCCTTGACTGGGCCTTTGACCATCTGCTCCAAACTTGTTCAGAGAAGCCCGAGAGTGGGGTGGGAGGAGGCCATTCAGTCCATCACATCCACACTGACCCTCAGAAGAGCATCCCATCCAGGCCTAACCCCTATCCTCTCACCCTGCATTCCCCAAAGCCAATCCACCGAACCTGCACATCTTTGGGCTGTGGGAGGAAACCAAAGCACCCGGAGTACCCCATGGAGAGAATGTGCAAACTCGACACAAACAGACACCCAAGGGAGGAATCAAAGCCAGGTCCCTGACACTGTGAGGCAGCAGTGCTACCCACTGAGCCACCATGCCATCCCCAGGAGAATCTCAGCAGGTTTTCAGCCATTGTGACTGTGCTGTCTCTTTCAGGGAATTCAGCCTTAATCCTGCAGATCCCCAAAAGGTCTGTGTAAGGTCACATGGGACACCACATCACATTAACTGAATGGAGACATGGGGATGTTTGCAAAGTGGATTAAAGAGCACGGACACGCAAGGAAAAGCACAACGCCCAGACGGGACTTGAACCCACAACCCCTGACTTAGGAAGCCAATGCACCACAGCACAAGGGGGAAGAATTTCGATCCCATCCAATCCGGACCATCACGTTATCCTGCGACTCTGAAAAGGTTGTGGAGTCCCAGGACATTGTGAAAAAGCAACTTACCTGCGTTTTCATCGTCCAGGGATGTTGAAGAAGGGAGGAGCAGTGTCCGAGGCCAGGCCCCCGGCCCAGCCTGCAGGATCCTCGGACTCGATTACCTACCAGGCCCTGGGGAAGGAGCTCGCGAAATCTCACGAGATGTTGGGGAAGCAGATAGAGGTGAATCTGGCCCCGATCTCTATCATGCTGCAGAAGCATGAACAGCAGCTGGGAGACCTGGAAAAGAGGACGGATGAGGTTCAACACACAGTCACAGCGTTGGAAGCTGATACCAGTTCCTCTAAGGATAGGATCCAAGCGTCGGAGGCTGAGGGGTGACCTTACAGAGGTTTATAAAATCATGAGGAGCATGAATAGGGTAAACTGCCAAGGTCTTTTCCCTGGGGTGGGGGACTCCAGAACTAGAGGGCTTAGGTTTAGGGTGAAAGGGAAAAGATATAAAGGAGACCTAAGGGGCAACTTTTTCAGGCAGAGGGTGGTGTGTGTGTGGAATGAGCTGCCAGAGGAAGTGGTGGAGGCTGGTACAATTACATCGTTTAAAAGGCATCTGGATGGGTATATGAATAGGAAGAGTTTGGAGGGAGATGCGCCGGGTGCTGGAAGGTGGGACTAGATTGGGTTGGGATATCTGTTCGGCATGGACGGGTTGGACCGAGGGTGTGTTTCTGTACTGTACATCTCTATGACTCGATGACTGGAAGTGTCAGTCTGAGTAAATCCGTTGTCTAGCTCCTGGCAATGTGACCCCATTGGATGATGTGAACCCAGCTCATGACCCCTTTGGCCAAAGCTACAGAACATGCTGGAAGGCCAGCGAAAAGAAGGATATGAACACACACCTGGATGCCAGTCCCTTAGAAAAGCCTTGACTGGGATCTGCAGCAGAGCTCTGACCATCTGCTCCAAACTTGTTCATAAAAGCCCTCGAGTGAGGGGGACAAGCCATTCAGCCCATCAAGTCCACACACAGCCTCTGAACAGCATCCCATCCAGGCCCAATCCCTATCCTCTCACCCTGCATTCCCCAAAACCAATCCACCAAACCTGCACATCTTTGGGCTGTGGGAGGAACACAATGCACTCCGAGTACCCCATGGAGAGAATGTGCAAACTCGACACAAACAGACACCCAAGGGAGGAATCAAAGCCAGGTCCCTGACACTGCGAGTCACCATGCCAGCCCCAGGAGAATCTCAGCAGTTCTTTCCCCATTGTGGCTCTGCTGTCTCTTTCAGGCAATTTCGACCCAATCCTGCAGATCCCCGACAACTTTGTGCAAGTTCATGTTGGACATCCCATGGGGATGTTTATAATGTAGATTAGAAGTAAAGTTCAAAGAGGGCAACCTTTGAAAGTTAGCGACTCAGGATAGGATTTGAACCCACAATTCCTGGCTTAGGAGCCCAATATCTTATCCATTAGGCCACCAGGGGTACATATCTGCTGTTAAACTGGCAGCCTTTAAATACTGCACCCTGATGGCTCATATTGTGTGTTTCTTAATTTTATGCTCTCACTAATTGTTTTTTACAACTTCCATCTCATGCTAAAAATTGGCTGCTTGATAAATCAATCTCGCTTCCCATTTGTCCCTAAACGGACAGACAAGAAACCAACCAAACTCCAACATTGCACAACTCACATCTGAGGAAAATCGAGCAGACAGGAAAATAGCAAAGGGCTCAATGTTATTTTGTACAGCGCTTTCAAGATATTTGCAGTTAGTGGGGAGGAAGTAGGTGGAGATGTTGGAAAAAGTTGAATTAAGGATAAATGCTATCTTTGGTTAGACCGCACTTGGAAGACTGCGTCCAGTTCTGGTCGCCCTATCAGAGGAAAGATGTGGATGCTTTGGAGAGAGTTCAGAGGAGGTTTACCAGGATGCTGCCTGGACTGGAGGGCTTACCTTATGAAGAGACGTTGACTGAGCTTGGACCTTTCTCATTGGAGAAAAGGAGGAGGAGAGGGGCCCTAATTGAGGTAGACAAGATAATGAGAGGCATGGATAGAGTCGATAGCCAGAGACTATTTCCCAGGGCAGAAATGGCTAACACAAGGGGTCATAATTTTAAGCTGGTTGGAGGAAAGTATAGAGGGGATGTCAGAGCCGGGTTCTTGACACAGAGAGTTTTGAGAGCATGGAATGCGTTGGCAGCAGCAGTTGTGGGAACAAGGTCAATGGGGTCATTTAAGAAACTGCTTGACATGCATATGGTCACAGACATTTGAGGGTCCATACATGAGGATCAATGGTCGGTACAACAACGTGGCCTGAAGGGCCTGTTCGGTGCTGTACTGTTCTATGTTCTATGGTGTATGTTCTAAATCAACAGAATCTTAGCGGGCATTCAGCCCATTATGACTGCGCTGTCTCTTTCAGACAATTCTCCCCAAGCTCTCCCAAATCCTGGAATTACCTTTTGCACGTTTCTAATACACATCATTCACCATAATCTCAACACAGGCACAGTGATTTTGAACAGAGTATTTGAAAAATGCAGTCAATTTGGATTGTGATGAAGTTGGCATGGGACAAAAGTCAGCTACAAAGACCAAGCTTAAAACGTAAGCAGCCCAGAAGGAAATTAAACCCACAATCCCACACTTAGGAGGACAGTGGTTTACACAATAAGCTACGAGGACACACATAGCCATTTGCCAGTGTAAAGTCTTGGCATCAAACGAGTGTTACAGCCCAGCATGTTCCAACATCGCAGCTGCTGCCAAGGTGTAACAGAGAAACAACACAGTCTCAGGTCTTTCTGACAAATTATCACATCGTTCTTTCAATTCTCAGATCCTCTTGGTGCCTGATAATGAACAGTGATCGGTTCCTGCCCAAGTACAAAATGCCTTTTTGTTCACAACGATACAGAAGCTTTGAGAAATGTCAACATTCCAATGTTTTGTTGGTTCTTATCTCTCTGCATCGACTGTACACAACTGATTTAGAATCAAGGAAAGCATACCAAACGCCTTCTTCACTATCCTATCGATCTGCAACTCTACTTTCAAGGAGCTATGAACCTACACTCTAAGGTCTCTTTGTTCACCAACACTCCCTGGGACATTCCCATTAAGTCTATAAGCCCAGCTAAGATTTGCTTTCCCAAAATGCAGCACCTCACATTGATCTAAATTAAACTCCACCCATCACTCCTCAGCTCATCGGCCCTTCTAATCAAGATCCCGTTGTAATCTGAGGGAACCTTCTTTACTGTCCACTACACCTCCAATTTTGGTGTCATCTGCAAACTTACGAATGATACCTCATAATGAGACTAACATATATATAAATGACGGAAAGTAGTGGACCCAGCACTGATTCTTGTGGCACTCCATTGGTCACAGGGCTCCAGTCTGAAAAACAACCCTCCACCACCATCCTCTGTCTCCTACCTTTGAGCCAGTTCTGTATCCAAATAGCTAGTTCTCCCTGTATTCCATGAGATCTAACCTTGCTGATCAGCCTCCCATGGGGAACCTTGTCGAACGCCTTACTGAAGTCCATATAGATCACATCCACTGCTCTGCCCTCATCAATCCTCTTTGTGACTTTTTCAGAAAACTCAATCATGTTTTTCAGTCATGATTTCTCCAGCATTTTCTCTGTTTCAGATTTCCAGCATTCACAGCATTTAGCTTTTATTGGACAGCTTGCCATTTCACTTGGCAATGATTAACATTTTGTGATTTACACATGAAAGAACTGAAACCAACCTGGTCATTCTAAAAGATGAGAGGCTTCACACACAATCCAGATATTTTACAATATATAATTTCAGTGACATCACACTGTAAACTTTTGCCATAAATTCTGTGTCTTACAATCTTATACTCCACAACCACCTGACGAAGCAGCAGCGCTCCGAAAGCTAGTACTTTGAGATAAACCTGTTGGACTACAACCTGGTGTTGTCTGATTTTTAACGATGATTATTTGAAATTTGCACAAGGTAATTGCGGGATTTGGGAGATCTTGGGGTGAATTGTCTGAAAGAGACAGCACAGCCACAATGGGCTGAATGCCTGCTATGATTCTGTTGATTTATCCTCAATGCACTTACTCCTTCCCCACTAACTGCAAATATCCTCAAGGTGCTGCACAAAATAACATTGAGCCCTTTGCTATTTTCTCGTCTGCTCCATATTCCTCAGACTTGAGTTGTGCAACATTGGAGTTTGGTTAATTTCTCATCTGTCCGTTTGGGGACAAATGGGAAGTGAGATTGATTAATCAAGCAGCCAACCATTTAGCATGAGATGGTAGGGGTCAAAAAGAATCAGTGAGAGTTTCACACTCAGAAACACACAGTATGAGAGGTCGGGTGCAGTACATAAAGGCTGTGATTTTCAGCTTGCTGTGTGGCCCCAGTGGCCTAATGGATATGGCACTGGCCTTCTAAGCCAGGGATTGTGGGTTCGGGTCCCATCTGGGGTGTCAGTCACTTGCCCTTTGTCAACTTGATTTCTAATCTACTTTGGGAAAATCTCCATGTCTGCGTTCAGTTGATAAGAAGTGGTGCTTAACATCTTCTTGCACAAGACTTGCAGGATTGAGGTGAATTGTGTGAAAGGGAAAGCACAGACCACAATGACTGAAAACCTGCTGAGGTTCTCCTGGGGATGGCATGGTGGCTCAGTGGGTAGCACAGCATCTGGGATGTGACTTTGATTCCTCCCTTGGGTGCGTGTTTGTGTAGAGTTTGCACAGTCTCTCCATGGGGTATTCCGGGTGCTTTGGTTTCCTCCCACAGTCCAAAGATGTGCAGGTTCGGTGGATTGGCTTTGGGGAATGCAGGGTGAGAGGATAGGGGTTGGGCCAAGATGGGATGCTCTTCAGAGGGTCAGTGTGGATGTGATGGGCTGAATGGCCTGCACTACTCACGCGAGGACGTTTATGAACAGTTTTGGAGCAGATGGTCAGAGCTTCACTGCAGGACCCACTCAAGGCTTTGCTAAGGATTTGGCATTCAGGTGTGTTTTCCTCCTCTCCTGTCCCTGATCTTCCAGAATCATCTGTGGCTTTGGCCAATAAGGTCATGAGCTGGGTTCACATCATCCAATGGGGTCACACCAATACCCTTCACTGTTGTCATGCCAGGAGCTATAAAGTGGATTGACTCAGGCTGACACTTCTCGAATATACAACCCTCAGTCTGGTTGGAACTGGTTCTTCTTGAACCTTTGTCGCTCTTTGATCTTAGTTGCACTGTTCTCTGGAGCTGAAAGCTGCTGTTTAATTTAGTTTGGCCAATTTTCTGTCAGGTCAAATTTCTCCAGCTGAGGATCAATTGAGAATGCCTGATTTTGTTGCCATAGACACGTGACCACACAGGATTAAGATCAGCTGCCCAGTGAAGATTTCAACAAAATCAAAACCCCAAATAAGACCTGAGCCCACAATCTCTGGTTTAGGAAGTTAGTGCCTTACCCATGAGGTCACTGGGGCTCCAACAGATAGAGCTACCAATCTATGGACAAAGCAGCTTCTGTTTTGGTTGTGTTGGTGTCAGTCTAAGCTATATTCTGTCAACATTACCAGCTGAACCCCAGATTACCTGCATGTTTGGTATTTATGATGATGTCCAATATGTCAATGGAAATGATTGAAGTCTGGGTGTTCAAGTTTGGAACTGATGGGGCTGTGGCTATGTATTTGGGTCCTTACCTTTCTTAGTCAAGGTATTGAATACAATTGCAAGGAGGCTATGATGGAGATGTGAGGTAGTTAGGCCATCGTTGGAGTACACAGATTGGACAAACATTTGTGGGAAGGCAACTGCTGAAAATCACCAGGCTCTGAGTCAGAGTCGGGGTTCACCAACAGAGTTTATTGTCCAAGGAAATCCCGGAGCTCCGGGGAGAGAGCAGCACCAACAGCACAGTGGTCAGCTGTGATTCTTCTCTCAACCCGGAGCACATGGTCAAGATACTGTTATACATTTGTGATATAATAGGTCAGGGATGAGGTTATTGTCTCTGTAACATGGCTTGTTTATTGTAAACATTGCAGAATCCTTGATCGTTTTGGTGCAGTTATTGTCAGTTCCAGTGTGGCCTTTGTTAATTTCAGTGCAGTTGTTGTCAGTTTCAGCGTCTGCGCGGAAGTCTGTTGCTGTAGTAATGGGCGCTAATCGCTCTTCCTGAGAAGGCCGATTACTGCAGCCCTGGCTATTATCACTCTGTATTGAGGCTGTATCTAACAGTTAGCATTTCTATCAAAGGTGTTGTCTGACCCAGACCCTTCGGCGGGCAGTGTATGTTATTCATGTGTATTGTCTCTCCAATCTGCCTTAAACTAATCAACTCGGTTGTGAGTGCATTGTGTTGGCATTCTGGTGGCCCCAGGCAGTCTCTGTGTTTGCTCTGCTGTCTCTCTCCATATTGTGGTCCGGCGGCCATCTTGTGTGCCAAGTGGCCAACTTATGCCTCAGCGGCCATCTTGTGTGTCCGTGTGCCTAGTGTCACCCTGCCCCGTGCCATCTCCCACTTCACTTTGTGGTCAAGGAGGCGAGGGTATTAACTGGAACAATCCATGCTGGGCCATTAGAATCCCCCTACTGTCCCGATATAGGGCTGGGACTCTTCCACAAAGTGGTTTCTCGCAAGTTAGGGCAGATCTTCTCTCTCTCCAGATTTTGTTTATTTAAATAATAAACTTTAGTCATAAAACAATTAAATAGAAATGCATACAAAGGTTCTAAACCAGTTGAGTACAGTCTATGCAGAGAGAAAAGAACCAACAAAAAACTAGAATTTTGACATTTCTCAAAGTTCTGTGTCGTGAAAATAAAAGGTATTTTGTACTTGGGCAGGAAACGATCTCTGTTCAGTGTCAGGCACCAAGAGGGTCTGAGAATTGAAAGGACAATGTGATAATTTGTCAGAAAGACCTGAGACTGTGTTGTTTCCCTGTTACACCTTGGCAGCAGCTGACCGAAACTTTAGTGCGTCCCTCAGTGTGTCGTGAAAGATCTAGGAATATGCTCAGCTGTAGCACTTGTTTAAGATTAACTATTCCCAGTAGGGTATTGTCACTGAGTTTTTGTGGCTTAATGGGTAAGACTGTAGCTTCTGATGTCGTGGTTTGGAGGTTCAAATCCCTTTTGGGGTGTTGACCTTTTAAGCCTGGTCTTTGTGGTGGCTGATTTTCGTCCCATATCAACTCCATCTCAATCCAAATTGAGTGGATTTTTCAAACACTCCGTTAAACTTCACTTGCCTGCTTCGAGATTATGGAAAATGCTCTTTAGTAGAAACTTGCACAAGGAAATTCCAGGGTTTGGGAGATCTTGGGGTGAATTGTCTGAAAGAGATAGCACAGCCACAATGGGCTGAATGTTTGCTAAATCGTGTTGATTTGTCCTCAATGCAGCTTTTTGCAACATCCCCACTTCCTCCTTCCCCACTAACTGCAAATATCTTGAAAGTGGTGCACAAAATAACATTGAGCCCTTTGCTATTTTCCTGTCTCTCCATTTTCCGCAGACTTGAGTTGTGCAAAGTTGGAGTTTGGTGGATTTCTTGTCTGTCCGTTTGGGGAGAAATGGGGGGTAAGATCAATTTTATCAAGCAGCCAATGATTTAGTGTGAGATGGAAGGGGGAACAACCAATCAGTGTGAGTATAAAACTCAGAGAAGAAAACAATATGAGAGGTTCAGGGTGCAGTATTTACAGGCTGCCATTTCAGTTTTGCAGATGTGGCCCTAGTGGTCTAATGGATAAGACACTGACTGCCGAAGCTTGGTGTTGTTGGTTCAAGTCCCATCTGGGATGGCTAGCTTTTCAACCTTGTCTTCACGGCTGATCTTCTTTGTCTGATGTCAAGTCGGTTTCTCATCTCCCCTGGAAACGACCCCAGGACTGTGTTGGGTTTGGTGGGATGTTGTGTCAGAAAAATACAGAATTTGTGGGGTCTGCAGGATATGGGGCTAAATCACCCCTCTCTCTATGTCGGACTTGGAGGGATCAGTCAAAAGTGTTGTCTTTTTTTGAATAAAATCTCTAACTTGAAATAAACGAAAGAAGTCCCTGTTCGGTAGCTTGTGTTTCTGTGCAAACTGATCGAAGGACATCATTGTGTCTCCCTCAACCAAATCACCCACGCAAGACACACCCCTAACTGCCCAACGTTTGGATCCTGAATCTATCATCCCCGGTTGAAAACCCGGCATACCCGATGTAAGAGAAGATGTCTTGCCAATATTGCCTTCCCTCTGCCCAATTGCCCTCCATGTTTTAACAGTATCGATAACTATTGGGTTATGGCAATATTCCCTAACTGTCCTCATTTTGTCCAAACACAGCAAGTGAGTAAGGGGTCACCTTAGTCTGGGAGGTTTCAATATCGAACCATATTGAAAGAGGGTCCCCACAAGCCCAATCACTCATGTAGGATAAAAGTGAGCTTCGTTGGTAGCTTTTAATGTCTGGGAGATCCACTCCCCCCAGTCTGTGAGACAATCGCAGTTTAGCTCATTTAATGAGGGGCCACTGACGATGCCAAATAAAGGGGCTGAACCAGCCGTTCAGTTTCCTGAATGTTTGCTTATCGAAAATCAGGGGGAGCATCCATATAGGGTATAGTAAACGAGGGAGAATATTCATCTTAATAAACACTATCCGACCCAACCACGAGACCAGAAGCACCTCCATCTTTGAAGGTCTTGTTTGATTTTGTCAAATAATTGAACAAAATTGACTTTGAACAGCCGATTCAGAACTGGAGTAATGAACATGCTCAAATACACAAAACCCCCCTGTGACCATTGAAATGAGAATCGATATTCACCCTCAAGACTTAACACTTTCATAAGACCACCCATAGGCATAGCCTCTGATTTTGAAAGATTAATCTTGTCCCCCAAAAAGGTGCCAAACACACAGATGCATGCTAACAGGTGAGGGACTGAATCTGCTGGATTTGACGAAAGAATGAGGACATCGTCCACATACAATAAACTCTGATGTAAATTTGACCCCACGTCTGGAGCTGATATATTGGGATCCCTATGAATGCCCTCCACCAATGATTCAATCCCCACTGTAAAAAGCAGTGGGGAAAGGGAACAGACCTGCCGGCTGACCCAAAAAATGTTAAAATTGCTTGATCACACCCTGTCGGTGATGATTACAGTGAGAGGGTCATTGTGGAGAACCTTTACCCATCTTATAAAAACTTCGCCCAAAACAAACCGCTCCAGAGTATAGAAAAGGTACGGCCTCTCAACTCGGTCAAGCGCCTTCTCTGTATCTAGAGAAATCACCAATCCCTATATTGACTGTTGTTGTCACACTTGAATTACATTAAGCAGCATCCTAACATTATTGGAGGATCTGCGGCCCTTTATGAAGCCAATCTGGTCCTCTTTAACAATAGAAGGTAACACAGTCTCCAGCCTGAACACAAGGGTCTTGGAGAGGATTTTAAAGTTCACATTTAAGAGTGAAATGGGCCTGTACAAAGCACAGTCCCCCGGGACCTTCCCTTTTTTAAGAATAAGCAAAATATTGGCCTCTCTCAGAGATGGCGGGAGACAATCATGGCTGTACGAGTCATTAAACATGTTGAACATCGGGCCTGACAATATGTTTATAAATTCCTTCTAGAATTCGCTGGGAAGTCCATTAGGACCGGGTGCCTTTCCACTCTGAAGCTGCTTCACAGCCTCCTGCACCTCTTGCTCTGATAAGGGGACATTGAGAAAAGACTCTTGTTCGGGGCGTCACACCCAGGAGCTCCAGATCCTTGAATAAAGCCTCCATTTTGGCCCGACCCTCCTCACAAAACTCAGATTGGTAGAACTTAGAGTAAAATCTCTGGAATGACATATTAATCTTTTTGGAGTCACACGTTCGTTTCCCAGACCCTTCCCTAATCACCGTAATGGATTGAGGGGCGCTCCTTTTCCTAGTGAGATATGCTAAGTATTTGCCAGACCTGTCACCATGATCATATAACCTTTGCTTTGCAAAACTAAGCATGTTCTTTGCTGTCTACGTGAGCACAGAATTCAATGCAGACCGCAGCGCTGTAATTCTCTGTAACTTGACCAACGAGGGCCTGTCAAAGTAGGCCTTCTCAGCTGCCTTCAACCATACTTCGAGGAGACGTTGCTGCTCACCCTTCTTCCGCCCCGTACTGGCAGAGTAGGAAATAACTGACCCACTGGCATAGGCTTTGGCAATTTCCGAAAGGAAGGTTGGGCTACTAACCGAGTATGAGTTAATATCTAGGAAAGCCCAAAATTCCGAAGAGAAATGCTCCACAAACGTATTATCCTTGAGGATAAAGGGATCCATTTGCCAGTGCCTTGGACCCACTGTAACGTCCTTAATCTTAACCAACAGGTACACTGGAGTGTGGTCAGAGATGGTAATATTACCGATCGTACAAGGTGCCACCAAGTCCAGGGTTGCCACGGGGATTGGAGAAAAATCAATCCTGGTGTGACATCTGTGTGTATTGGGAAAGAAAACCGTAAAATCCCTGTCTGTAGGGTGGAGACACCTCCAGATGTCCACCAACCCTCACTCCACACCAGATCCAATAATTGTTTAGTTTGTACAGAGGGGATCGGGGGGCCTTTCGGCAATGTCTGTACTGTGGGATCCATGAGACATTTAAAATCTCCACCTTTAATGATATGCCAGGTCACCAAACTGATCAATTTAGAAAACGCATCTAGCAAAATGTTGAGGGGATGAGCTGGAGGGCAATAAGCATTTAAACACCATATTCTTCCCCATTTATCTAGGCTATAAGAATTACAAACCTCCTGTGTGTGTGTCTTTAACACACTCTAGTAACTTAAATGCGAGATTCCTCCTCACCAATACAGCCACTCCCCTACTTCTGGTATTAAATGATGTGAAGTAAACCTGACCAAAGCCATCCTGCTGTAGTTTCAAATGCTCCCTGTCATCCAAGTGCGTCTCCTGAAACAAAGGAATATCCACTTTCTCCTTTCTAAGACTCAAAAGTACCTTCTTCCTCTTAATTGGTGAGTGACTTCCCTTGATATTCCAGGTTCACCATTTAATCACATCTTTAGCCTTAATCTTCTACAGTAACATTTAAATTCCAGAGAGGAAGAACTCGAACCACAAATCACTGAGCCTTAGGGTCATATGATCCATCAAATATAAAAACTACATAAACTGAAACCACTACATTTAACAAACCTACAAAACTATCAAAGATTAAAAGCAATACAAACCACCATATAAAGCGTCAATGGCGCTGAATAGGGGAACTCACCTCCTGCCCAAAGGGGGCAACTACCCATCCCAAACTGCCCATAACTGGGCATCTAGCCATCCCAACCAGTTTCCCTCCTTCTAGCTAGAACCGTGCCACAAACACAAGCAGAATAGAAAGTAAATATACCATAGAATAGCAATATGAACAAAGAAAAAAACCATTTAAGATCGATGGGGTAAATACCCCACCCATCCTCTGGTATTACTTCACTTAGAAATTGAAAGTACACATCTCAACCGCCACCAAACACAGTTTAAACCGGATTATTACCAATCGGGAAAACAAGGAAAAGAAAGCTCCAACTGGACTTCCTCGGTTTTTTAAAAAAACAACAAAGGTGTAACCAAACCGCGGGGGTGGCGCAGTGCTTAGCACTGCTGCCTCACGGCGCTGGAGACACGGGTTCAGTTCTCGCCTCAGGCGACTCTCTGTGTGGAGTTTGCACATTCTCCCCGTGTCTGTGTGGGTTTCCTTCGGGTGCTCCAGTTTCCTCCCACAATTCAAAAATGTGCACGTTAGGTGAATTGGCCATGCTAAATTGTCCGTAGTGTTAGGTGAAGGGGTAACTGTAGGTATACGCTTCAGCAGGCCGGTGTGGACATGTTGGGCCGAACGGCCTGTTTCCACACTGTAAGTAATCTAATCAAACAACACTATTTGTAGATATTAAATTGTTCAGATTCGGTTAATTTGTCCACAAAGTCTCTTGCCTTCTCCGATGTATCAAAGAGATGTACGGATCCATGTAAGGTTATCGGAGCACCGCCGGATACCTCAGAGAGTACTGGATCCCAAACTCCCTCAGTCTTCTCTTGGCAGAAACATTACCCGTCAGGGGGCGGGAATTAAACAGACATAGAAATAGGAAGGAGAGGATCAAATATGAAGGTAAGCTAGCCAGTAATATTAGAAATGATTGTTAAAGTTTCTTTCAATACATAAGAAACAAATGAGAGGCAAAAGTAGAAATTGGGCCGTTCCAAATTGATGCAGGAAGGTTCATGAAGGGAAATAAGGAAATGGCTAAAGAACTTAGGAAATACTTTGTGTCAATCTTCACAGTGGAAGACATGAGCATTATCCGAACAATTAAGTAGAGTCAGGGGGCAGATTTGAGTATGGTAGCCATTACAAAAGCAGAAGTGCTCGAAAAGCTTAAAGGTCTAAAAGTTGATAAATCTCCCAGCTCCCCGTCTACATCCTCGAGTTCTGAGGGAGGTGGCTGAGGAAATAGTAGAGGCTAGGGTTCAGTGTTGGGGCCACAGCTGTTCACTTTATATAGTAATGATCTGGATGAAGGGACTGGGGGACATTCTGGCGAAGTTCACCGATGAAGCAAAGTTAGGCAGACAAGCAGGTCGTTCTAAGGAGGCGGGAGGCTGCAGAAAGATTTAGACAGTTTCGGAGAGTGGTCCAGGAAATGGCTGATGAAATTCAACCTGAGCAAATGCTAGGACTTGCACTTTGGAAAAAGGAATACAGGCATGGACTATTTTTAAAACAGTGAGAAAATTCATAAAGCCAAAGTACAAAGGGATCTGGGAATGATAGTCCAGGAATCTCGAAAGGTTGACTTGCAGGTTGAGTCCGTGGTTAAGAAAACAAATGTAATGTTGCCATTTATCTCA
>NC_092756.1:76949833-76964833 GCF_047496795.1 Chiloscyllium punctatum | reverse complement strand
TGCCAGAGGAAGTGGTGGAGGCTGGTACAATTACATCATTTAAAAGGCATCTGGATGGGTATATGAATAGGAAGAGTTTGGAGGGGGATGGGCCGGGTGCTGGCAGGTGGGACGAGATTTGGTTGGGATATCTGTTCAGCATGGACGGGTTGGACCGAGGGTGAGTTTCTGTGTTGTACATCTCTATGACTCGATGACTGGAAGTGTCAGTCTGAGTAAATCCGTTGTCTAGCTCCTGGCAATGTGACCCCATTGGATGATGTGAACACAGCTCATGACCCCTTTGGCCAAAGCTACAGAACATTCTGTTAGATCAGGGAAAAGAAGGATATGAACACACACCTGGATGCCAGTCCCTGAGCAAAGCCTTGACTGGGATCTGCAGCAGAGCTCTGACCATCTGCTCCAAACTTGTTCATAAAAGCCCTAGAGTGAGGGGGACAAGCCATTCAGCCCAGCAAGTCCACACTCAGCCTCTGAAGAGCAGCCCATCCAGGCCCAATCCCTATCCTCTCACCCTGCATTCCCCAAAACCAATCCACCGAACCTGCACATCTTTGGGCTGTGGGAGGAAACCAAAGCACCCGGAGTACCCCACGGAGAGAATGTGCAAACTCTACACAAACAGACACCCAAGGGAGGAATCAAAGCCAGGTCCCTGATGCTGTGAGGCAGCAGTGCTACCCACTGAGCCACCATGCCATCCCCAGGAGAATCTCAGCAGGTTTTCAGCCATTGTGACTGTCCTGTCTCTTTCAGGAAATTTCGCCCCAATCCTGCAGAGCCCCAACAACTTTGTGCAAGATCATTTGAACCTCACTTCCCATCAACTGAATGCAGACATGGGGATTTTTATAATGGAGATTAGAAGTAAAGTTGCCAAAAGGCAAGCTATGAAAAGTTACCCACCCCAGCTAGGATGTGAACCCACAATCAGATTAGATCACTGACAGTGTGGAAACAGGCCCTTCGGCCCAACAAGTCCACACTGCCCCGCCGAAGTGTAACACACCCATACCCCTACATCTACATCTACCCCTTACCTAACACTACGGGCAATTTCGCATGGCCAATTCACCTGACCTGCACATCTTTGGAGTGTGGGAGAAAACCAGAGCATCTGGAGGAAACCCACGCAGACACGGGGAGAACATGCAAACTCCACACAGTCAGTCGCCTGAGGCGGGAATTGAACCCGGGTCTCTGGCGCTGTGAGGCTGCAGTGCTAACCACTGTGCCACCGTGCCTCGACATAGGATGGCAATACCTTACCCATTCGGGCACTGGGCTACGTTTGTGCTGTTAAACTGGCAGCCTTTAAATACTGCACCCTGATGGCTCATATTGTGTTTTTCTCAGTTTTATACTCTCACTAATTGTTTTTTACAACTTCCATCTCATGCTAAAAAATTGGCTGCTTGATAAATCGATCTAATCTCCCATTTCTCCCCAAACAGACAGACAAGAAATCCACCAAACTCCAACGTTGCACAACTCA
Organism: Chiloscyllium punctatum; assembly: GCF_047496795.1. Classification (NCBI taxonomy): domain Eukaryota; kingdom Metazoa; phylum Chordata; class Chondrichthyes; order Orectolobiformes; family Hemiscylliidae; genus Chiloscyllium; species Chiloscyllium punctatum. The sequence continues at coordinate 76,963,335 of NC_092756.1, read as the reverse complement.
AGTCTGAGGAACATGGAGCCGACAGCAAAAGGCTCAAAGTTATTGTAACGGTATTTGATTCGATTACATTACAGTGTGGAAACAGGCCCTTCGGCCCAACAAGTCCACACTGACCCGCAACCCACCCATACCCCGATATTTGCCCCGTACCTAACACTACGGGCAATTTAGCGTGGCCAATACATCTGACCTGCACATCTTTGGACTGTGGGAGGAAACTGGAGCACCCGGAGGAAACCCACGCAGACACGAGGAGAATGTACAAACTCCACACAGTCAGTCGCCTGAGGCGGGAAGTTAACCCAGGTCTCTGGCGCTGCGAGGCACCACTGTGCCACCGTGCCACCCACTTGTGTGCAGCACTTTCAAGATATTTGCAGTTAGTGGGGAAGGAGGAAGTGGAGATGTTGCAAAAAGCTGCATTGAGGACAAATCAACAGAATCATAGCGGGCATTCAGCCCATTGTGACTGTGCTGTCTCTTTCAGAAAATTCACCCCAAAATCTCCCAAATCCTGCAATTACTTTGTGCAAGTTTCTATTACACATCATTCGCCATAATCTCAACACAGGCACAGTGATTTTGAACAGAGTAGTTGAAAAACGCAGTCAATTTGGATCGTGATAAAGTTGGCATGAGACAAAAGTCAGCTACAAAGACCAAGCTTAAAACGTAACCAGCCCAGAGGGAAATTAAACCCACAATCCCACACTTAGGAGGACAGTGGTTTACCCGATATGCTACTAGGGCACACATAATCATTTGCAAGTGTAAAGTCTTGGCATCAAACAAGTGTTACAGCCCAGCATGTTCCAACATCTCAGATGACATGTTGAGGGATACACTAAAGTTTCAGTCAGCTGCTGCCAAGGTGTAACAGGGAAACAACACAGTCTCAGGTCTTTCTGACAAATTATCACATCGTTCTTTCAATTCTCAGATCCTCTTGGTGCCTGACAATGAACAGAGATCGGTTCCTGCCCAAGTACAAAATGCCTTTTTGTTCACAACGATACAGAAGCTTTGAGAAATGTTAACATTCCAATGTTTTGTTGGTTCTTATCTCTCTGCATAGACTGTATACAACTGATTTAGAATAAAGGAAAGCATACCAAACGCCTTCTTCACTGTCCTATCGATCTGCGACTCTACTTTCAAGGAGCTATGAACCTACACTCTAAGGTCTCTTTGTTCAGCAACACTCCCTGGGACCTTACCATTAAGTGCATAAGTCTTGATCACATTTGCATTAACAAAATGCAGCACCTCATACTTATCCAAATTAAACTCCATCTGCCACTTTTCAGTCCATTGGTCAATCTGATCAAGATCCCATTGTAATCCGAGGTAACCTCTTTGCTGTCCACTACACCTCCAATCCTGGTGTCATCAGCAAACTTACTAACTATACCTCTTATGCTCACATCAAAATCATTTCTATAAATGATGAAAAGTAGTGGACACAGCACCAATCGTTGTGGCATTCCATTGGTCACAGGCCTCCAGTCTGAGAAACAACCCTCCACCACCCCCCTCGGTCTCCGACCTTTGAGCCAATTCTGTCTCCAAATGGCTGGTTCTCCCTGTATTCCATGAGATCAAACTTGCTCCCTCAGTGTCCCATGGGGAACCTTGTTGAATGCCTTACTGACGTCCATATGGATCATATCTGCTGCTCTTCCCTCATCAATCCTCTTTGTTACTTCTTCAAAAAACTCAATCAAGTTTCCAAAGGAAAAGGAATGTTGACGACTCCGAATCAGTCCTTGCCTTTCCAAATACATGTCCATCCTGTCCCTCAGGATTCCCTCAAACAACTTGCCCACCACCGAGGTCAGACTCACTGGTCTATAGTTCCCTGGCTTGCTCTTACCACCCTTCTTAAACAGTGGCACCACGTTAGCCAACCTCCAGTCTTCCGATACCTCACCTGTGACTATCGATGACACAAATATCTCAGTAAGAGGCCCAGCAATCTCTTCCCGAGCTTCCCACAGAGTTTTAGGGTGCACCTGATCAGGTCCTGGGGATTTATCCACTTCTATGTATTTCAAGACATCCAGCGCTTCCTTAACAAATTCCTCTCCAACTAAACCCTTAACACTGGCAATCCTAGTGGATGTTTGGAAGGTTAAAATCCCCTACTATAATGACCCTGTTATGCTTAGAGATAACTGATATGGCCGAACAAATTTGTTTCTCAATTTCCCTTTGACTATTATGGAATGTATAATACAATCCCAAGAAAAACACCACTCCCCCTCCTCTCTTGCCTCCCTTTCTATCCTTCCTGTAGCATTTGTATCCTGGAACATTAAGCTGCCAGCCCTGTCCATCCCAGAGCCATGTTTCTGTAATTACTATGATATCCCAGTCCCATGTTCCTAACCATACCCTGAGTTCATCTGCCTTCCCTGTTAGGCCTCTTGCATTGAAATAAATCCAGTTTAATTTATCAGTCCTTCCTTATTCTCTGCTTGGTCCCTGCCTGCCCTGACTGTTTGACTCACTTCTGTTCCCAACTGTACCAGTCTCAGATTGATCTCTTTCCTCACTATCTCCCTGGCTCCCACCCCCTCATGTTACTAGTTTAAATCCTCCTGAGCAGCTTGAGCAAATCTCCCTGCCAGTATATTAGTCCCCTTCCAATTTAGGTGCAATCCGTCCTTCTTGTACAGATCACTTCTACCCCAAAACAGCTTCCAATGATCCAAAAGTGTGAATCCTTCTCCCATACACCAGCTCCTCAGCCATGCATTCATCTGCTCTATCCTCCTATTCCTGCCCTCACTAACTCGTAGCACTGGGAGTAATCCAGATATTACTACTCTCAAGGACCTCCTTTTTAAATTCCCACCTAACTCTCTGTAATCTCCCTTCAGAATCTCAACCTTTTCTCTTCCAATGTCATTGGTTCCAATGTATACACTGACTTCTTGCTGGCCCCTCTCCCCTGTGAGAACATTCTGCACCCTTTGTGAGATATCCTTGATCCTGGCACCAGGGAGGCAACACACCATTCTGCTTTTTCGCTGCTGGCTGCACACGCATTTGTCTGTGCCTTGGACTAGAGAGTCCCCTAACACAATTGATCTCTTAAAACCTGACATACCTCTCATTGCATTAGAGCCAGTCTTAATACCAGACACTTGGCTGTTCGTGCTACATTCCCCTGAGAATCCATCACCCCCTACATTTTCCAAAACAGCATATTTGTTTGAAATGGGGATAACCACAGAAGAATCCTGCATTCCCTACCTACCTCTCTTACCTTTCCTGGCGTTAACCCATCAATGTGACTATCTGAGACTTTCCCGGCTTCCTATAACTGCCATCCATCACATCCCCTTGCTTTTGTGAATACCTCATGGTCTCTAACTGTCTCTCCAACCAATCCATTCGATTTGATTTCTCCAACCAACAGCATTTATTGCAGACATAATCCTCAGTAACTGGTAAACTCTCCCTAAAACTCCCACATCCGACAAGAAGAGCATATCACTCTACTAAAGCCATTTTTGTTTCTTTCAATCTACAGACCCAGAAAATAGCACTGTCTTATTCCTCTACCAAACACTGCTCCAGGTGAAATTAATACTTATGGCTTATATTTTAAGTTTAATCAAGAGACATAGCTCAATAAAACATATAATCAAGAAAGAACCCACTCTACCCACCACTGCAGACTTACTGTAAGGCCACACGTAAAATATTCACTTGTCTATTTCTGTGCTGTGACCTCCCCCAAACAGGTTCCTCCAGGACTGGTTGTGAATTTCACTGTCTGTTAATTTTCCCAGACACACTCCGAGCAGACTGGTACTAGTTCCAAAGTGGAATGTATAAAATACTCCATTGACTGACTGCCTGCATTGACTGCCAGCAGATTGTGCAAATACAAATTCATCCCGAAGACCTATGTGTGTGTACACACGTGCATGAGAGAGAGAGTGAGTGACTATGTGCATGTGAGTGTGAGTGTGAAGAAGTATAAGCCTGTGAGTGTGTGTTTATGGGTGTGAGTGTGTGTGTATGTGTGAGTTTACATGTGTGTGTGTCTGTGTGTGTGTCTGTGTGTCTGTGTGTGTCTGTGTGTGTGTCTGTCTTTGAGAGAGTGTATAGTGTAGTGGGGTCCCCTGTAGTGTGACATGAGCCCAAGGTCCCAAGTTGAGGCCATCCCCATGTGGACCGAACTTGGCTATCAGCCTCTGCTCGGCCACTTTGTGTCGTTGTGTATCCCGAAGTCTCCCTTGGAGGATGGTCACCCGAAGCTCTGAGGGTGAATGTCCCTGACTGCTGAAGTGTTCCCTGACTGGGAGGGGACACCCGTGTCTGGTGATTGTTGCGCGGTGTCCATTCATCTGTTGTCATAGCGCCTGTGCAGCAAAGTCGTCTTGTTCAAACTTGGACATGAAAATATTGGCATCTTGATGAGGAAGTTAAAATGAACAAAGAGGGGTCAGTTCCATGCTTTGCTTCTCTTTCAGGACACATTGGGGACTCAAGGGTTAAACGTTCCACTCCCAAAGGCCTTACTGCAGTATCAACAGAAAGCCTGTCCTCTTCCAATACAGACAGAACATCTCAGTCAGGGGGGAGGCTGACTGTATCTCAGAAATAGAGCCGAGTGGAGCCACACATGGGGATTCCCCCTGTAGTCCTGGACAGAGGGATTTGCTATTTCCACACAAGACTGCTAGCCTTGGCCACAACCCTGTTAAACTGCCTCCCACTCCCATTGTCTTCCTTCCCCTCCATATTAGCATAGGGATGTGAATCCCCCATTTCCAGCCGGCAAAACCCTTCTGTTATCATCTCTTCACATCAACACATCACCGTGAAGAATATGATAATGAGCTTCTGTAATCTATTCACACGTTAGCACAGGACATCGCTGTTCATCGGGCTTTGTAAATTGATAATCACCTGCTTTAAACTACATTTAATACAATCACCTATGTGACGGATAAACCTTTTGTTTAATTCCTATAAAAGATACTGTCTCTGTGTGTCGGGCAGAGATTCATGGAGAAGTCTCATTCCAAGTAGACTCATGGCGACCTTTGGGGACATTTTGAATCTCTCACCAACTGTCCGATAATAAAGCATCCACCATTGTACAGAAACCTGTGTCGTCTGGATTTGTGGAACAAAGTGGACCGGCACGAGGGGGCACAGTTTGAAGATATTGGGAGAAAGGTATAGAGGGAATGTCAGAGGAAGGTTCTTTACGCAGAGAGTTGTGGATGCATGGAATGCGTTGCCAGTGGTGGTGGTGGAAGCAGAGTCATTCGGGACATTGAAGCGACTGCTGGACATGCACATGGAGAGCAGTGAATTGAGGGGTGTGGAGGGGAAGTTATTTTATTTTACATTAGGATTAATCCTCAGCACAACATTGGGGGCCAAAGAGCTTATTCTGTGCCGTACTTTTCTATGTTCTATGTTCTAAAATATACATCACCAACAGTACTCTGATAAACATCACTGTGCCTACGTTGAGCTTATGCACATGATGTGTAATAGAAACTTGCACAAGGTAATTCCAGGATCTGGGAGATCTTGGGGTGAATTGTCTGAAAGAGACAGCACAGCCTCAATGGGCTGAATGCTCACGAAGATTGTGTTGATTTGTCCTCAATGCAGCTTTTTGCAACATCTCCACTTCCTCCTTCCCCACTAACTGTAAATATCTTGAAAGTGCTGCACACAATAACATTGAGCCCTTTTCCTTCTGCTCCATTTGCCTCAAACTGTGGGTCTGCAAAGTTGGAGTTGAGTTGATTTCTCGACTGGGAGAAAGTGAACACTGCAGATGTGAGAGATCAGAGCCAAACTGTGTGGTGCTGGAAAAGTACAGCTGGTCAGGTGGCATCCGAGGAGCAGGGGAGTCAATGTTTCGAGTATAAGCTCTTCAGGCTTATGCTCGAAACGTCGACTCTCCTGCTCCTCGGACGCTGTCTGACCGGCTGTGATTTCTCAAATGACCGCCTGGGGCCAAATGGGAGGCAAAATCAATTTATCAAGCAGCCGACAATTTAGCATGAGATGAAAGGGGTAAAAAAACAAGCAGGAAGGATATAAATCTCAGAAAAACACACTATGAGTGGTCTCAAAGCAGTATGTAAAGGCTGCCATTTTACTTCTTTGTGTGTCACCCCAGTGGCCTAATGGATAAGGCACTGGCCTCCTAAGCCAGGGATTGTGGGCTCAAATCCCATCTGGGGTGTCTGACTTTTAACCCCAGTCTTCATGACTGATCTTTGTCCGAGGTCAAGTCGATTTCTCATCTCCCCGAGAAAAGTCCCCAGGTCTGTATTGGGTTGGAGGCAAATTGTGTGAGAAAAATACAGAATTTTCAGGGTGTGCAGGATATGGGGGTGAATTCCCAGAAAGAGACAGCACAGTCACAATGGCTGAAAACCTGACACTTGTCCAAGATACAACCCTCAGTCTGGTTGGAACTGGTTCTTCTGGAATCTTTGTAACTCTTTGATCTTAGCTGCACTGTTCTCTGGAGCTGATCGCTGCTGTTTAATTTAGTTTGGCCAATTTTCTGTCAGGTCAAATGCCTCCAGCTGAGGATCAATTGAGAATGCCTGATTTTGTTGCCATGGTCATGTGACCACACAGGATTAAGATCAGCTGCACAGTGAAGATTTCAACAAAATCAAAACCCCAAATACGATTTGAGCCCACAATCTCTGGTTTAGGAAGTTAGTGCCTTATCCATGAGATCACTGGGGCTCCAACAGATAGAGCTACCAATCTATGGACACAGCAACTTCTGTTTTGGTTGTGTTGGTGTCAGTCTAAGCTATATTCTGTCAACATTACCAGCTGAACCCCAGATTACCTGCATGTTTGGTATTTATGATAAGGTCCAATATGTCAATGGAAATGATTGAAATCTGGGTGTTCAAGGTTGGAACTGATGGGGCTGTGGCTATGCATTTGGGCCCTTACCTTTCTTAGTCAAGGTATTGAATACAATTGCAAGGAGGCTATGATGGAGATGTGAGGTAGTTAGGCCATCGTTGGAGAACTTGGAGTGCCACATCCACAGATTGGACAAACATTTGTGGGAAGGCAACTGCTGAAAATCACCAGGCTCTGAGTCAGAGTCGGGGTTCACCAACAGAGTTTATTGTCCAAGGAAATCCCAGAGCTCCAGGGAGAGAGCAGCACCAACAGCACAGTGGTCAGCTGTGATTCTTCTCTCAACCCGGAGCACATGGTCAAGATACTGTGATACATTTTGTGATATAATAGGTCAGTGATGAGGTTATTGTCTCTGTAACATGGCTTGTTTATTGTAAACATTGCAGAGTCCTCGATCGTTTCGGTGCAGTTATTGTCAGTTCCAGCATGGCCTTTGTTAATTTCAGTGCAGTTGTTGTCAGTTTCAGCGTCTGCGCGGAAGTCCGTTGCTGTAGTGATGGGCGCTAATCGCTCTTCCTGAGAAGGCCGATTACTGCAGCCCTGGCTATTATCACTCTGTATTGAGGCTGTAACTAACAGTTATCATTTCTATCAAAGGTGTTGTCTGACCCAGACCCTTTGGCGGGCAGTGTATGTTATTCATGTGTATTGTCTCTCCCATCCGCCTTAAACTAATCAACTCGGTTGTGAGTGCATTGTGCTGGCATTCTGGTGGCCCCAGGCAGTGTCTATGTTTGCTCTGCTGTCTCTCTCCATATTGTGGTCCAGTGGCCATCTTGTGTGCCAAGTGGCCAACTTATGGCTCAGCGGCCATCTTGTGTGTCCGTGTGCCTAGTGTCACCTTGCCCCGTGCCATCTCCCACTTCACTTTGTGGTCAAGGAGGTGAGGGTATTAATTGGAACAATCCATGGTCGGCCATTGGAAACTCCTTCTTGTCCCGATATAGGGCTGGCTCTCTTCCACAAAGTGGGGTCTCGCAAGTTAGGGCAGATCTTCTCTCTCTCCAGATTTTGTTTATTTAAAAAATATACTTTATTCGTAAAAATCAAATTGAAATGCAGACAAAGGTTCTAAATCAGTTGTGGACAGTCTATGCAGAGAGAAAAGAACCAACAAAACACTGGAATTTTGACATTTCTCAAAGTTCTGTGTCCTGAAAAAAACAGCATTTTGTACTTGGGCAGGAACCGATCTCTGTTCATTGTCAGGCACCAAGAGGGTCTGAGAACTGAAAGGACGATGTGATAATTTGTCAGAAAGACCTTAGACTGTGTTGTTTCCCTGTTACACCTTGGCAGCAGCTGCCCGAAACATTAGTGCATCCCTCAGTGTGTCGTGACAGATCTTGGAATATGCTCGGCTATAGCACTCGTTTAAGATCAACTATTCCGAGGGGAGTATTGTCACTGAGTATTTGTAGCTTAATGGGTAAGACTGTAGCTTCTGATGGAGTGGATTGGAGGTTTAAATCCCTTTTGGGGTGTTGACTTTTTAAGCTTGGTCTTTGTGGTGGCTGATTTTCATCCCATATCAACTCCATCTCAATCCAAAATGATTGGATTTTTCAACTACTCCGTTAAAAATCACTTGCCTGCTTCGAGATTATGACAAATGCTCTTTAGTAGAAACTTGCACAAGGTAATTCCACGGTTTTTGAGATCTTGAGGTGAATTGTCTGAAAGAGATAGTACAGCCACAATGGGCTGAATGCCCGCTAAGATTCTGTTGAATTGTCCTTAATGCAGTTTTTTGCAACATCTCCACTTCCTCCTTCCCCAGTAACTGCAAATATCTTGAAAGTGCTGCACAAAATAACATTCAGCCCTTTGCTATTTTCCTGTCTGCTCCATTTTCCTCAGACTTGAGTTGTGCAAAGTTGGAGTTTGGTGGATTTCTTGTCTGTCCGTTTGGGGAGAACTGGGAGGTAAGATCAATTTTATCAAGCAGCCAATGATTTAGCGTGAGATGGAAGGGGGAACAACCAATCAGTGAGAGTATAAAACTCAGAGAAGAACACAATATGAGAGGTTCGGGGTGCAGTATTTACAGGCTGCCATTTCAGTTTTGTAGATGTGGCCCCAGTGGTCTAATGGTTAAGGCACTGGCCTTTTCTGCCTGGAATTGTGGGTTCATGTCCCATCGGGGATGGCTAACTTTTAAGCCTTGTCTTCATGGCTGATCTTCTTTGTCTGATGTCAAGTCGATTTCTCATCTCCCCTGGAAACGTCCCCAGGTGTGTATTGGGTTTGGTGGGATGTTGTGTCAGAAAAATACAGAACTTTGTGGGGTCTGCAGGATATGGGGCTAAATCACCCCTCTCTCTATGTCGGATTTGGATGGATCAGTCAAAAATGTCATCTTTTTTTGAATAAAATCTCTAACTTGAAATAAACGAAAGAGGCCCCTGTTCGGTAGCTTGTGTTTCTGTGCTAACTGATCGAAGGACATCATTGTGTCTCCCTCAAACAAATCACCCACGCAAGACACACCCCTAACTGTCCAATGTTTGGTGATGATTGCAGTGAGAGGGTCATTGTGGAGAACCTTTACCCATCTTATAAAACCTTCGCCCAAAACAAACCGCTCCAGAGTATAGAAAAGGTACGGCCTCTCAACTCGGTCAAGGGCCTTCTCTGTATCTAGAGAAATCACCAATCCCTATATTGACTGTTGTTGACACACTTGAATTACATTAAGCAGCCTCCTAACATTATTGGAGGATCTGCGGCCCTTTATGAAGCCCGTCTGGTCCTCTTTAACAATAGAAGGTAACACAGTCTCCAGCCTGAACACAAGGGTCTTGGAGAGGATTTTAAAGTTCACATTTAAGAGTGAAATGGGCCTGTACAAAGCACAGTCCCCCGGGACCTTCCCTTTTTTAAGAATAAGTGAAATATTGGCCTCTGTCAGAGATGGCGGGAGACAATCATGGCTGCATGAGTCATTAAACATGTTGAACATCGGGCCTGACAATATATTTATAAATTTCTTCTAGAATTCGCTGGGAAGTCCATCAGGACCGGGTGCCTTTCCACTCTGAAGCTGCTTCACAGCCTCCTGCACCTCTTGCTCTGATAAGGGGACATTGAGAAAAGACTCTTGTTCGGGATCACACCCAGGAGCTCCAGATCCTTGAATAAAGCCTCCATTTTGGCCCGTCCCTCCTCACAACCCTCAGATTGATATAATTTAGAGTAATATCTCTGGAATGATACATTAATCTTTTTGGAGTCACACGTTCGGTTCCCAGACACTTCCCTAATCACCGTAATGGCTTGAGGGGCTCTCCTTTTCCTAACGAGATATGCTAACTATTTGCCAGGCCTGTCTCCATGATCATATAACCTTTGTTTTGCAAAAGTAAGCTCGTTCTTTGCTATCTGCATGTACACGGAATTCAATGCAGACCGCAGTGCCATAATCCTCTATAACTTGACCAACGAGGGCCTGTCAAAGTAGGCCTTCTCAGCTGCCTTCAACAGTGCTTCGAGGAGACGTTGTTGCTCACACTTCTGCCGCCTCCTACTGGCAGAGTAGAAAATAACTGACCCACTGGCATAGGCTTTGGCAATTACCGAAAGGAAGGATTGGCTACTAACCGAGTGTGAGTTAATGTCTAGGTACGCCCAACATTCCCGAGACAAACACCCCACAAATGTATTATCCTTGAGGATAAAGGGATCCATTTGCCAGTGCCTTAGACCCACTGTAACATCCTTAATCTTAACCAACAGGTACACTGGAGTGTGATCAGAGATGGTAATATTACCGATCGTACAAGGTGCCGCCAAGTCCAGGGTTGCCACGGGGATTGGAAAAAAATCAATCCTGGTGTGACATCTGTGTGGATTGGAAAAGAAAACCGTAAAATCCCTGCCTGTAGGGTGGAGACACCTCCAGATGTCCACCAACCCTCACTCCACACACAGAACCACTAATTGTTTAGTTTGTATAGAGGGTAACGGGGTGGGGTGGGGGGAGGGGGGCTTTGGGCAACCTCAGTAGTGTGCCCCTTTAACGATATGCCAGAACTCCAGACTTATCAATTTAGAAAACGCATCAAGCAAAAAGTTGAGGGGATGAGCTGGAGGGCAATAAACAGTTGAAACACCATATTCTTCCCCATTTATCAAGGCTATAAGAATTACAAACCTCCTCTGTGTGTGTCTTTAACATACTCTGGTAACTTAAATGGGAGATTCCTCCTCACCAATACAGACACTCCCCTACTTCTGGTATTAAATGATGTGAAGTAAACCTGATCAAGGTCATTCTTCTGTAGTTTCAAATGCTCCCTGTCATCCAAGTGCATCTCCTGTAACAAAGGAATATCCACTTTCTCCTTTCTAAGACTCAAAAGTACCTTCTTCCTCTTAATTGGTGAGTGACTTCCCTTGATATTCCAGGTTCACCATTTAATCAAGTCATAAGCCATAACCTTCTGCAGTAACATTTAAATTCCAGAGAGGAGGAACTCGAACCACAAATCACTGAGTCTTAGTGTCATATGATCCATCAAATATAAAAACTACACAAACTGAAACCAGTACATTTAACAAACCTACAAAACTTTCAAAGATTAAAAGCAATACAAACCACCATATAAAGTGCCAATGGCACTGAATAGGGGAACTCACCTCCTGCCCAAAGGGGGCAACTACCCATCCCAAACTGCCCATAAGTGGGCATCTAGCCATGCCAACCAGTTTCTCTCCTTCTAGCGAGAGCCGTACCATAAACACAAGCAGAATAGAAAGTAAATATACAATAGAATTGCAACATGAATAAAGAAAAAAAACATTTCAGATCGATGGGGTAAATACCCCACCCATCCTCTGGTATAACTTCACTTAGAAATTGAAAGTACACATCTCAACCGCCACCAAACACAGTTTAAACCAGATTATTACCAATCGGGAAAACAAGGAAAAGAAAGCTCCAACTGGACTTCCTCGTTTTTTTAAAAAAACAACAAAGATGTAACCAAACCGCGGGGGCGGCACACTGCTCAGCACTGCTGCCTCACAGCGCGAGAGACCCGGGTTCAATTCCCGCATCAGGCGACTCTCTGTGCGGAGTTTGCACATTCTCACTGTGTCTGTGTGGGTTTCCTTTGGGTGCTCCGGTTTCTTCCCACAATTCATAAATGTGCAGGTTAGGTGAATTGGCCGTAGTGTGAGGTGAAGGGGTAAATGTAGGAGTATGGATCTGGGTGGTATATGCTTCAGCAGGCCAGTGTGGACATGTTGGGCTGAAGGGCCTGTTTCCACACTGTGAGTAATCTAATCAAACAACACTATTTGTAGATATTAAATTGTTCAGATTCGGTTAATTTGTCCACAAAGTCTCTTGCCTTCTCCGATGTATCAAAGAGATGTCCGGATCCATGTAAGGTTATCGGAGCACCGCCGGATACCTCAGAGAGTACTGGATCCCAAACTCCCTCAGTCTTCTCTTGGCAGAAACATTATCCATCAGGGGGCGGGAATTAAACAGCCAGGGCTGACAAAGGAAGTCAGGAAATGTATCATAGGGAAAGAGAGAGCCCCAAAGTGGCCAAGAGCACTGGGAAATCAGAAGATTGGGAAGACGACAAAAATAAACAGAGGATAACAAAGACATAGAAATAGGAAGGGAAGGATCAAATATGAAGAGAGGCTAGCCAGTAATATTAGAAATGATTGTTAAAGTTTCTTTCAATACATAAGAAACAAATGAGAGGCAAAAGTAGAAATTGGGCCGTTCCAAATTGATGCAGGAAGGTTCGTGAAGGGAGATAAGGAAATGGCTGAAGAACTTGGTAAATACTTTGTGTCAATCTTCACAGTGGAAGACATGAGCATTATCCTAACAATTAAGGAGAGTCAGGGGGCAGATTTGAATATGGTAGCCATTACAAAAGAGGAAGTGCTCGAAAAGCTAAAAGGTCGAAAAGTTGATAAATCTCCCGGCTCCTGGTCTACATCCGAGAGTTCTGAGGGAGGTAGCTGATGAAATTGTAGAGGCTAGGGTTCAGTGTTGGGGCCACAGCTGTTCACTTTATATATTAATGATCTGGATGAAGGGATTGGGGGACATTCTGGCGAAGTTCACCGATGATGCAAAGTTAGGCAGACAAGCAGGTTGTTCTGAGGAGGTGGTGGCTGTAGAAAGATTTAGACAGTTTAGGAGAGTGGTCCAGGAAATGGCTGATGAAATTCAACCTGAGCAAATGCTAGGACTTGCACTTTGGAAAAAGGAATACAGGCATGGACTATTTTTTAAACAGTGAGAAAATTCTTAAAGCCAAAGTACAAAGGGATCTGGGAATGATAGTCCAGGAATCTCTAAAGGTTGACTTGCAGGTTGAGTCCGTGGTTAAGAAAACAAATGTAATGTTGCCATTTATCTCAAGAGGGTTGGAATGTAAAAGCAGCGATGTCCTTCTGAGACTTTATAAAGCTCTGGTTGGACCCCATTTGAAATACTGTATCCAATTTTGGGCTCCACACCTCAGGAAGGACATACTGGCACTGGAGCATGTCCAGCGGAGATTCACACGAATGATCCCTGGAAAGGG